>NW_020439008.1:297319-299678 GCF_000699045.2 Agrilus planipennis | reverse complement strand
TGATGTGTGTATGTACGTACGTACGTACTAATAATCTTCATAAATCGTCAGTTGACTTCTTGGTAGTGAATTAAAATCTATTCATCATTTAAAAAAGTTAGTAAGTAAAATTATAGTCATTTTGAATATTTTAAGTAGTTTTTTACCGTTTTCATATTGTTTACGTTCAAATTCTAGAGTTAATCTTTACCAGAACATAACTTATGTGGGAAATTTGCAAATATTTGAATTATTAGTAAATTACTATGAAATGGATATAGTATTTTCCAGTTAGTCAATAGCAACTAGGTACATTACAGCATCTGAACACAGAAATCATCCAGTTCCTGTGCTGTATATTTCTCATTTATCCATGTGAACGTTTTTCTTCCAGGAGTATTTGTCAGGAACAGGGTTTGAATTCAATTCAAATTTTGAAAAAAACCCAGTACATGAGCTATTTTTTTTTTTCAATTTGGTTTCCCAATTAAAAATATTCATCGTTAAAGTTCATTCTACGCTTTGATTTAATTCAAAAATAAAAAAATATATCTACTTGCAATACCTTTAAGTCAATTGGGTAGAAATGCTACAGGTTGAATAAAACAATTTTGTTCAAAACACTGCTCATTGTGTTACACTAAATGAATAAATGCGAAATATGCAGTATAGGTAGGTACCTATTGGATGATTTCTGTGTGAAACGCAATTCGTATATCGGAAATCCCTGAAACAAGTCGACTTTTCCTTCAAAGGGGACATCTTTTGATTATAAATTCATGGATGTAAGCTCATCCTTTTGAAAGAAACGGCAACCCCTTCAATGATGTTAAATTATGCGGTGGTCAAGTGGCACATCATTTTAAAGATATTTCATTTATCTTTTTAGCATTATTTTACGCTGTTCTATAATTAAATGAAGAAATTCTGTTACACAAGTAGGTGGAATAAATTGGGAGGGACTTCAACTAATCAGCGATAAACTTCAACTGTATTTGAACTACAAAAAAAGGTGGTAATCGAAGTATTCAGACGGTGATTGAATATCAACAAGTAAGTAAAGTTTGTTTCAATTGTACATTCTTGTTAACCATCACTCTCTTAATTGTTGCCATTGTCGGCCATTACAATCTTTAGTTGTTGACACAATGTTAACGTTGTCAGCCATCATTCTTTTTCAATTGTTGCCGTTATATCTCATTATGATTTTTTATTGTTAGGACATTATTGATGTTGTCGGACATTATTTTCAAGAAAATGCTGGTTGTAAATTTGTTATTGTCAAATAATTTTGAAACTATTCACTCTGTATTTNCTGTGTATGTCAATATCTCAGTTGGCCGTGGACAAAACTGTCGAAAATTTAACATTTCTTTTAAAAATTGTCTAAAAACGGTAAAAGATGCGTCAAATGCGATATTTTAAAGTCAATTGGGTACAAATGCTACTGGTCGAACAAAACAATTTTGTTCAAAACACCGCTGACGACTCATCGTGTTACACTAAATGGATAAATGCGAGATATGCCGTATAGGTAGGTATTGGATGATTCCTTTGTCAAACATAACTTTGTACATCGAGAATCGCTGAAACAAGTCGATTTTGCCTTCAAAGGAGACATCTTTTGATTGTAAATTCATGGATGCAAGCTTATCCTTTTGAAAGAAACGGCAACCCCTTTAAGGATTTTAAATGGTACGGTGGTCAAGTGACACATCATTTTAAAGATATTTCATTTCTCTTTCTAGCATTTCCTTGCGCTGCTCTACAATTAAATGTAGAAACTTTGTTGTACAAGTAGGTGGAATAAATTGGGAAGGTCTTAAAATAATCTGCGATAAAGTTAGTGCATATTTGAACTATAAAAAAAGGTGGTCATAGAAGTCTTCAAACGGTGATTGAATATCAACAAGTAGGTAAAATTTGTTCTAATTGTATATTCTTGCTAACCATCATTCTCTTAATTGTTGCCATTGTCGGCCATTACAATTTTTATTTGTTGGCGCAAAGTTAACGTTGTCAACCATTATTCTTTTTCAATTGTTTCCATTATATCTCAATATGATTTTTTTATTGTTAGCACATTATTGATATTGTCAGACATTATTTTCAAGAAAGTGTTGGTTGTGAATTTGTTATTGTCGAATAATTAATTAAATATTCAAATCGTTATGGTTTACTGCATTGAATCAGAGAGAATTGAAATTGTCACTCTGTACTTTAAGAACAATAAAATGCCTCGGGAAAGTACAAGAACTTTTAATCAAAGACATCCCGATAAAAACTTCAGCAATGTCTACGTAAGAATAAATTTTCTAGGCGAAAAATTTTAAATACGTCACCCTGTATATATGTATATATCTTAAAAATTGAAAGTTAT
>NW_020439008.1:291708-296802 GCF_000699045.2 Agrilus planipennis | reverse complement strand
CATTAAAAGCTTTTACAGGTGCTTAAAATTGATGCTTCTTGTAGGACCCGTATTTTCAATAGAAATTAAAAAATAGCCTTCGACAGGCTTTAGAACAAAGCTTTATCTATCTTACTACAAAATTTCAAACCTCTGTTCCAAATATTAAACTTTTGATATCTAGAACCGATAAGCATTTTTTTACCCTATGGCGCGTGTACTACTGAGTCTAACGGCATCTTTTGAGTATGTACAGTTGGTACGTACCGAAGCAGCTTTTATAAAAAATCTAACCGAGTAGAAAAGGATTCGGTGTTATTTTTCAACGCATCAGTGAGTACTGTTGGCTCGTGCCGAAGCGAATTTTATAAAAGATGTAACCGAGTGGACTAATTTCAAAATTCAAAACAAGACGAAATCACTAAATTTTTTAAACTCTTGCCTAAAGCTAATTACAACGATTAATTTTAATTGCGAATTTATCAACACATTGATTTTATTTAGATACATATTGGTTTTATTTTGGAACGTATCCCCTATGATTCCATACTAATTACCATTCCATATCCACGGTTTCTGTATTCGCGGCATATTTATGGAACGTATACCCCGCGCATAAAGAGCTTTTACTGTATATACCTATATAATAAAGTTGAATGAAATTTTATAAAAGCCTAGTCTTTCAAAAGTTAAATCGATCGCTCTTGTTTTGTTTTGTTATATTTTATGGAGCTTAATAAAGCTTTACTGCTCACATATTAAATTTTCGCACTAAATAATAGTTGCCAAGGAAACGAAAATGTGATGTATACCAACAAAAAATTAATGTTGTCAAGTAGGGTTAAAAATGGCTCTTCGTGAGTTGCATTCTCAATGTCTTAAGATAAAATATAAAAATAAATTTTGTTCTAAAGCAAATTTCTTTATTCTTCTAACGAAAGTTATTTCTATTATTGTTCCTCTACTAACTGTGTACTACAACGATGGTACGTATAAGTACCTACTAACAATATTTTTAACTTTAAAAAAAATCCCTTTTTTGTATGTTTCAGAAATTTGGAGCAAGACAATTGTTGTAAATAAACAACCTTCAGTTAAGTTTCAGGGCTATTATCATTTCCAGGCATCTACAAGTAATTCTAGTCATCCAATATTTTGTAGCAATTTTCCGTTTTTAACAAAATACGATAAGGATTCATGGGATACTTGCTCTTATATTAAGGTGAATAATTTATGATTAGGTATAGCGAAAACGTATATATACGACGGTACTATCATACATAATAATGTGCTAGGGTAGGTTTGTCTGTGTATGTCAATATCTCAGTTGGCCGTGGACAAAACTGTCGAAAATTTAACATTTCTTTTAAAAATTGTCTAAAAACGGTAAAAGATGCGTCAAATTAAAAGGAATCTATCGATTTATACGGTTGAAGACCACGCTATACTGAAAACTTTGTCCGATTTTCTCAAACGGTTTAAAAGATATGTACAATTGCTTACGGCAAAAATTAATTTTTCGTACCACGGAAATATATCTCCTCTCAGAATATACTATCCTAGAACTAGCTGAATATCAAAACGTTTACATAAAAGACAAAAGTAAAAGATAGGCCCATTTTCGAAATCCGAGGTATTTTCGTTTAATCAGAATTTTTATTTAAAATTTGGTAATTTTAATATATTTGAGATAAAAATAAACAGTTGGGAAAGTAAACGGGATTAAAAATGTGTTTGATTGGTTGCATACGCACAAATTCTAATCACATTGTAACCATTAAATTCGGGTGTACAGTCGTTTGCATACACATGCTTTACGAAAATATCGGCGAAACTCAAGTAGAAAGTGCTTACACCACTGGCAAAGAGTACAACTACAAGTCTCAACTAGTGTAGATATAGAATACATTGAGTAATAACATATTGGTAACAGGCCAAAGAAGTCGACGTTGATGATGATGGTCAAATAGATTTATTTGAGTTTACCACACACGTTTTATTGGAAGAGTTGAAGATTAACTCTGTACTCTTAATTTTAAGTTTTAATTACGAACTGCAGGTAAATAATAATTATTTTTATGAAAGAAATAAAGGTGAGTTAAACATTTTCTGTTTTGTATTTTTAGGGAACTTGTACCGTAAATATGGACAGCATAATAACCATTGAACATCCAATTATAGAAAATGCCTATGAAGTTAATGCTTATGGTATTTTACAATTTTCACAATTAGTAGTTGTGCATTGCTCCAGATTTTTAAAAACGATTGCAGAGCCCTCCATCATTACAAGCCCGAAACAATTACCGTTTTATAAACCCCAGGATCTTTTAGAATACCACACAGTCAAAAATTGTAAGCAGATGCATCATACTAGGGATCCTGCAGTACGGGATAATGTAACGAGTATGCCTACAGATTGCGATTGCTATTTTGGCCCAATGCATTACTAATAACTTATTGATAATATATAAACTTGCTTTTACGACTTGGTCAGTGATTTATCAAAACTGCCTATGGCGTGCTGATGAGAATAAAAGGTTTCGGTAAATCAATAACTTATTGCTCTTTATGGTTGGCTGATCGCTAATATATGATATGGTAATAACTGACATAGTAGGTAACTATACGTTGACGTAATTCCAAATTAATATTTAAACATTTATAAAAAAATGCGATTTTACTTCTTTTCCTATCAATATCGTTGCTTGCTTTGAAGCCATCCCCTACTAAAGGATCCTTAGGTGCATGATAATAAATAACTAATTTATATGATACATTCTATTTTAGTAACGACTGTGTTTAAGAGTTTACATACAACTTATAAGTATGGAAGACAAAGATACTTGACATTTAATTTGAAAATGCGCATCCCGCAACATACTGTACACTACAAACCAAATTTCACGCAAAGCGGAATTTCTGCATTAATGCAATTTATTGTATTATATATTCTCGTTAATTATATTATTAGCAGAATTAAGAAATATGTGTTTGATAAAAGGGTATTTTTATTTTATGAAATAAAACCAGAGTACAATTAATTTGTTTTCATTTAATTGATCCTTGTAACAATTTTCTTAGTACTTATCCCTTGCTTACCTTAACTTTTATTTGTTTATTTATTTATTTACATATTTTTGTTTCAGAAAATTTTCTTGACAAAATAACTGATTAAAAAAAATGAATGTTGGCAATATTTACAAAACACTTTTATTAACCATTAACCATAAATTAAACTATTGTTCGTAACACACACTGTACTCAAGATTTCTAACATTACTTCAAAATATGTTCATTATATTGACAACTTCTCTACTGTATTTGTGCTTATCCCATAACATTAGTTAAGTAACAATTCAGAAGAATTTGAAGGAATATTAACCTGACGATTATCTTCTAACACAATAGTGGTATTAAACATGTCATTTACTTCTACGATAAGATATCGATATTCATAGTTTCCTGATGCATTCTATAAATTATTAAAAGTTATTTATATCATTAAACTTGTACTTGCCTTACTTTTATTTACTTCTTGCATTTCTAGATGAACAGTTGCTTTATTGAATGCTCCTTGTAAATAAAATCGCATCCTTAAAAAACCAATATCTCCTCTTTTAAATTTTAAGTAATTTACATGCTGCCGTCTTCCTCTTCGTGTTTCTTCACCATATGATGTTATGGGCAAACCTAATTTATCCTGAATTCGTGGGTCATCGGTACATCTTTTAGCTGCTTTCGTGTAAACATTATTTGGACTTTTGCTTGAAAAAAGTTCACTAAAAACTGCATAAAAAAGTGTCCCTGTAACCCCAATGCCCAGCAATATTATTCCCACATAAGATGCTGTTTTTGTTGTTTCTTTTACTTTTTCTCCTAAAGGTTTCACATTTGTGCCCACTTCAACGTTTTTAAACTTGGTTACAGCATTATTTTTAGAATCTTTTTGATATTTATATACCGACTGATATAAACATGGCCTTAAATCTAACAGAATTGTTTTTCTACGGCGTATTACGGTCACTAAAGCTTTTACAAACATGACTCTCTTAAAGTAGACAACATATTAATTTTAAATTGTGTAAACAATAGTACGCTTAGTGTTTAAAAATTATTTTATCCATATTTTAATTTAACCTTTCACACATATCTTCATAGATAATATCTTTCTAACCATAGACATATATTAATGGACGTGCCTTACCCGTATGTCGTTGTAATAATTTCTTGGCTCGAAAAGGGAGGAAGATTTGGTTTCGGACTAGTGTTATCTCCTTCATGACACACTCACACACTATTGTGAGAGAGATGGATATTGTCCGAAACCTCATTCTCTCTTTATTTTGTTGTACCACAATTCTGACCGCTAAGGCATGTCTATTACTAAATGTCGATGTTTCTAACCAACCATAGTTTCTGACAGCACTTTTTTAGCATTTCTACGGTAGTAGATTGCAGATTTCTGACCATAGATACTCATAGATTAGATCGATTAGATTTTATTTAACAATTCTGTGGTTGGTTTCTTGCCCTGCTCGCCCACGGATATAGAGAACAGAATGAGCAGTATCCCTATGAAATTGACCACTCTCTAGAAAGAAAGAATCGACCATGCAGCCAATACCTGTCTCTTTACCTCATTCTTCCGTTTCTGCAAGACTGTAAAGTGGCTGCACGATCGCTTTGTCTCTTCACACGTTTCTACCTGTATTTACATTATAGGTAGACAGAGAAACACAGTCCATTCTCTATATCTATGGGCTGACCCATGAAGATTATAGAAAGGAGTCGAATCTTCATGTATGTGAAAGCCATAAGTAAAAACCGCTCAGAAGAGAGCGCTCCGATCGCTGAGAATTCAAGATCGCCGTCTAGATACACACTTGATACTAAAAATTCATTAAGCAATTGGGCATACACCATCTCGTGGCAAAATTTGTAACTCGAATGAGGGAAAAATTTACATAGGAACTGTGCACACAAATTGTAAAATTGTTTATTAAAATAATAAAACACGTTAAAAAAGTAAAAATTTTTTTGATGATGGAGTCGACGAAGTTTTCTTCTAAAGTTAAATCAAATAAAAAGTTAATATGTTCAGTGAAAAGCTGCAAT
>NW_020439008.1:271566-289561 GCF_000699045.2 Agrilus planipennis | reverse complement strand
CATTAAAAGCTTTTACAGGTGCTTAAAATTGATGCTTCTTGTAGGACCCGTATTTTCAATAGAAATTAAAAAATAGCCTTCGACAGGCTTTAGAACAAAGCTTTATCTATCTTACTACAAAATTTCAAACCTCTGTTCCAAATATTAAACTTTTGATATCTAGAACCGATAAGCATTTTTTTACCCTATGGCGCGTGTACTACTGAGTCTAACGGCATCTTTTGAGTATGTACAGTTGGTACGTACCGAAGCAGCTTTTATAAAAAATCTAACCGAGTAGAAAAGGATTCGGTGTTATTTTTCAACGCATCAGTGAGTACTGTTGGCTCGTGCCGAAGCGAATTTTATAAAAGATGTAACCGAGTGGACTAATTTCAAAATTCAAAACAAGACGAAATCACTAAATTTTTTAAACTCTTGCCTAAAGCTAATTACAACGATTAATTTTAATTGCGAATTTATCAACACATTGATTTTATTTAGATACATATTGGTTTTATTTTGGAACGTATCCCCTATGATTCCATACTAATTACCATTCCATATCCACGGTTTCTGTATTCGCGGCATATTTATGGAACGTATACCCCGCGCATAAAGAGCTTTTACTGTATATACCTATATAATAAAGTTGAATGAAATTTTATAAAAGCCTAGTCTTTCAAAAGTTAAATCGATCGCTCTTGTTTTGTTTTGTTATATTTTATGGAGCTTAATAACGCTTTACTGCTCACATATTAAATTTTCGCACTAAATAATAGTTGCCAAGGAAACGAAAATGTGATGTATACCAACAAAAAATTAATGTTGTCAAGTAGGGTTAAAAATGGCTCTTCGTGAGTTGCATTCTCAATGTCTTAAGATAAAATATAAAAATAAATTTTGTTCTAAAGCAAATTTCTTTATTCTTCTAACGAAAGTTATTTCTATTATTGTTCCTCTACTAACTGTGTACT
Organism: Agrilus planipennis; assembly: GCF_000699045.2. Taxonomy (NCBI): domain Eukaryota; kingdom Metazoa; phylum Arthropoda; class Insecta; order Coleoptera; family Buprestidae; genus Agrilus; species Agrilus planipennis. The sequence goes on along the minus strand of NW_020439008.1, from coordinate 288,605 downwards.
ACAACGATGGTACGTATAAGTACCTACTAACAATATTTTTAACTTTAAAAAAAATCCCTTTTTTGTATGTTTCAGAAATTTGGAGCAAGACAATTGTTGTAAATAAACAACCTTCAGTTAAGTTTCAGGGCTATTATCATTTCCAGGCATCTACAAGTAATTCTAGTCATCCAATATTTTGTAGCAATTTTCCGTTTTTAACAAAATACGATAAGGATTCATGGGATACTTGCTCTTATATTAAGGTGAATAATTTATGATTAGGTATAGCGAAAACGTATATATACGACGGTACTATCATACATAATAATGTGCTAGGGTAGGTTTGTCTGTGTATGTCAATATCTCAGTTGGCCGTGGACAAAACTGTCGAAAATTTAACATTTCTTTTAAAAATTGTCTAAAAACGGTAAAAGATGCGTCAAATTAAAAGGAATCTATCGATTTATACGGTTGAAGACCACGCTATACTGAAAACTTTGTCCGATTTTCTCAAACGGTTTAAAAGATATGTACAATTGCTTACGGCAAAAATTAATTTTTCGTACCACGGAAATATATCTCCTCTCAGAATATACTATCCTAGAACTAGCTGAATATCAAAACGTTTACATAAAAGACAAAAGTAAAAGATAGGCCCATTTTCGAAATCCGAGGTATTTTCGTTTAATCAGAATTTTTATTTAAAATTTGGTAATTTTAATATATTTGAGATAAAAATAAACAGTTGGGAAAGTAAACGGGATTAAAAATGTGTTTGATTGGTTGCATACGCACAAATTCTAATCACATTGTAACCATTAAATTCGGGTGTACAGTCGTTTGCATACACATGCTTTACGAAAATATCGGCGAAACTCAAGTAGAAAGTGCTTACACCACTGGCAAAGAGTACAACTACAAGTCTCAACTAGTGTAGATATAGAATACATTGAGTAATAACATATTGGTAACAGGCCAAAGAAGTCGACGTTGATGATGATGGTCAAATAGATTTATTTGAGTTTACCACACACGTTTTATTGGAAGAGTTGAAGATTAACTCTGTACTCTTAATTTTAAGTTTTAATTACGAACTGCAGGTAAATAATAATTATTTTTATGAAAGAAATAAAGGTGAGTTAAACATTTTCTGTTTTGTATTTTTAGGGAACTTGTACCGTAAATATGGACAGCATAATAACCATTGAACATCCAATTATAGAAAATGCCTATGAAGTTAATGCTTATGGTATTTTACAATTTTCACAATTAGTAGTTGTGCATTGCTCCAGATTTTTAAAAACGATTGCAGAGCCCTCCATCATTACAAGCCCGAAACAATTACCGTTTTATAAACCCCAGGATCTTTTAGAATACCACACAGTCAAAAATTGTAAGCAGATGCATCATACTAGGGATCCTGCAGTACGGGATAATGTAACGAGTATGCCTACAGATTGCGATTGCTATTTTGGCCCAATGCATTACTAATAACTTATTGATAATATATAAACTTGCTTTTACGACTTGGTCAGTGATTTATCAAAACTGCCTATGGCGTGCTGATGAGAATAAAAGGTTTCGGTAAATCAATAACTTATTGCTCTTTATGGTTGGCTGATCGCTAATATATGATATGGTAATAACTGACATAGTAGGTAACTATACGTTGACGTAATTCCAAATTAATATTTAAACATTTATAAAAAAATGCGATTTTACTTCTTTTCCTATCAATATCGTTGCTTGCTTTGAAGCCATCCCCTACTAAAGGATCCTTAGGTGCATGATAATAAATAACTAATTTATATGATACATTCTATTTTAGTAACGACTGTGTTTAAGAGTTTACATACAACTTATAAGTATGGAAGACAAAGATACTTGACATTTAATTTGAAAATGCGCATCCCGCAACATACTGTACACTACAAACCAAATTTCACGCAAAGCGGAATTTCTGCATTAATGCAATTTATTGTATTATATATTCTCGTTAATTATATTATTAGCAGAATTAAGAAATATGTGTTTGATAAAAGGGTATTTTTATTTTATGAAATAAAACCAGAGTACAATTAATTTGTTTTCATTTAATTGATCCTTGTAACAATTTTCTTAGTACTTATCCCTTGCTTACCTTAACTTTTATTTGTTTATTTATTTATTTACATATTTTTGTTTCAGAAAATTTTCTTGACAAAATAACTGATTAAAAAAAATGAATGTTGGCAATATTTACAAAACACTTTACTTAATCATTAACCATAAATTAAACTATTGTTCGTAACACACACTGTACTCAAGATTTCTAACATTACTTCAAAATATGTTCATTATATTGACAACTTCTCTACTGTATTTGTGCTTATCCCATAACATTAGTTAAGTAACAATTCAGAAGAATTTGAAGGAATATTAACCTGACGATTATCTTCTAACACAATAGTGGTATTAAACATGTCATTTACTTCTACGATAAGATATCGATATTCATAGTTTCCTGATGCATTCTATAAATTATTAAAAGTTATTTATATCATTAAACTTGTACTTGCCTTACTTTTATTTACTTCTTGCATTTCTAGATGAACAGTTGCTTTATTGAATGCTCCTTGTAAATAAAATCGCATCCTTAAAAAACCAATATCTCCTCTTTTAAATTTTAAGTAATTTACATGCTGCCGTCTTCCTCTTCGTGTTTCTTCACCATATGATGTTATGGGCAAACCTAATTTATCCTGAATTCGTGGGTCATCGGTACATCTTTTAGCTGCTTTCGTGTAAACATTATTTGGACTTTTGCTTGAAAAAAGTTCACTAAAAACTGCATAAAAAAGTGTCCCTGTAACCCCAATGCCCAGCAATATTATTCCCACATAAGATGCTGTTTTTGTTGTTTCTTTTACTTTTTCTCCTAAAGGTTTCACATTTGTGCCCACTTCAACGTTTTTAAACTTGGTTACAGCATTATTTTTAGAATCTTTTTGATATTTATATACCGACTGATATAAACATGGCCTTAAATCTAACAGAATTGTTTTTCTACGGCGTATTACGGTCACTAAAGCTTTTACAAACATGACTCTCTTAAAGTAGACAACATATTAATTTTAAATTGTGTAAACAATAGTACGCTTAGTGTTTAAAAATTATTTTATCCATATTTTAATTTAACCTTTCACACATATCTTCATAGATAATATCTTTCTAACCATAGACATATATTAATGGACGTGCCTTACCCGTATGTCGTTGTAATAATTTCTTGGCTCGAAAAGGGAGGAAGATTTGGTTTCGGACTAGTGTTATCTCCTTCATGACACACTCACACACTATTGTGAGAGAGATGGATATTGTCCGAAACCTCATTCTCTCTTTATTTTGTTGTACCACAATTCTGACCGCTAAGGCATGTCTATTACTAAATGTCGATGTTTCTAACCAACCATAGTTTCTGACAGCACTTTTTTAGCATTTCTACGGTAGTAGATTGCAGATTTCTGACCATAGATACTCATAGATTAGATCGATTAGATTTTATTTAACAATTCTGTGGTTGGTTTCTTGCCCTGCTCGCCCACGGATATAGAGAACAGAATGAGCAGTATCCCTATGAAATTGACCACTCTCTAGAAAGAAAGAATCGACCATGCAGCCAATACCTGTCTCTTTACCTCATTCTTCCGTTTCTGCAAGACTGTAAAGTGGCTGCACGATCGCTTTGTCTCTTCACACGTTTCTACCTGTATTTACATTATAGGTAGACAGAGAAACACAGTCCATTCTCTATATCTATGGGCTGACCCATGAAGATTATAGAAAGGAGTCGAATCTTCATGTATGTGAAAGCCATAAGTAAAAACCGCTCAGAAGAGAGCGCTCCGATCGCTGAGAATTCAAGATCGCCGTCTAGATACACACTTGATACTAAAAATTCATTAAGCAATTGGGCATACACCATCTCGTGGCAAAATTTGTAACTCGAATGAGGGAAAAATTTACATAGGAACTGTGCACACAAATTGTAAAATTGTTTATTAAAATAATAAAACACGTTAAAAAAGTAAAAAAAATTTTGATGATGGAGTCGACGAAGTTTTCTTCTAAAGTTAGATCAAATAAAAAGTTAATATGTCCAGTGAAAAGCTGCAAAAGCACTTCAGAGATAGATCTTCACTCTTCACCTACATTAACTACATTCCAATAAAAACTAACCGTTTTATATATGTAAAAAATATATTCGGAAAATTAGAGAAAAAAGTAAACTAATAGAAGCTTGGATGAAAGCAGTAGGTATCAAAGAAGTGAATTCCGGAATAAAAATTTGTTCACGTCATTTTAATGCACATGATTATATTTCAGCAAGTATTTACCATCAGCCATAACCTTAATATTTAAAACTAGAATCATACTAAAATTATAAAGTGAGAAATTATTTATTCCTGTGTAATTGATTTAACACAATTCTAATGATACGATATAAGTATTTTGAGGTTAAGAACCTACCTGCTGCAATACAACAAAGTTGCAATAATGTGTTTGCAACGTTCTCTTAAATCGGCTTTGCACGTGCAAGTCATTGATATGATATTGCTTAAATCACCCAGAATCACCTCACCAATTATATAACGTGAATCACTTTTTAAATCCGAAGTTTGTAAAAAGTAGGCAGTAAACTTGACGGAATTTGAAGGCTAGCTTCCGGATTTGTTATTTCCGAATTTTATAATGTGATTGGCATTAAAAACACGCTCACCTTCAACGAAATTTCCTTTCCGAAGCTTTGTGTCAGCCCAATCACATATTGTGTCAATACTTATCATTTTATCGTAATTTAAAAACTTGGAAATTGCACGGTACACTATGGGAACTACGATAAATTTTCCCTAATCGGCGCCATGTTTTTAGGCTCCTCATTTTTGACGGATCCCAATACTTTTATGTTAAAAATGAGAATGAAATGAAAAGTAGAATATGCATTATTAACGTTACTATGGCAGAAACAGATCGAACAAATCAACAGTAGTAGTCATACTGCATTTTCAGGGACTCTACTAGGAACTTGTTCTATTCCAAGTTCTCGTTCTGTTCCAAATTAGCACAGATTCAGAATTAGAAACAAGTTCAGTATTGCCGCATTTATTCCTACGGCCTAATAAGGTTCCTACAAGTAATTCCGAATTGAGTTTGAAATTGGCGAGTATTCTAGGAGCGTCCTGTGTGGTAACATCTTTAGCTTGCAGACAATCAAAGATACGGCGTCTACGCTCAGCTAGCACAGGGCAGTGCCAGAGGATGTAAATAGAAATTTTCACTTCCTCTTCGCAGAAGCGACAGAAAGAACTGGCGGTTATTCCCAGTTTGTTCCGTAGTAGTGCAGTTCTTTTCCCACTCCCTACACTTTGTAGGGGAGACGAAGGCCTACACCTGCCTGCATCCTTGTTGTATTCCCCAGTCTCTGTAGAGTTCCGTCTCGCAATTTCGTTTGATAAGGTTGCTGTAGATACCCCCAGCAAATTCTTTGGTAAGATCGTCTACGACTCGTTTGTGCAGCTATGGCCCGGGGCTCAGAGCAAGACTATCTTGTTTTGCATCGATAGTCGAGGGTTTAGTGGTGCTTCTCTAACAGTTTCGATATTTGAGTATCTTCTGAAAGCTTTTCTTACAGTCAGTGCGCAACAAGCAATGGCTTTTATATCAGCCTGAAAAGGACTGGCAAACTTACCTAACTGATACTGAAAGGCTGCTCCCGGTTGTAAATGCCAATTCCACTTCTACTTCTGTTTCTAGACCGATCCATAAACCATAGGTCACTCTCACGCGGGATGGAGATTTTTCCCTAAGACCAGTCCTCTTTAGAATAGAGGCTCATCTTGTACTTTTTATCAATGAAAAAGAAGGTTTTTGTGTGGTCAGGGGTATCTCAAGAAATTTTTCTCGTGATTGCATCCTTCAGCAGCTCAAAGAGCCCCACTTTACTTCCTTTATGTAGATGTTATAGATATTATAAAGTATGAAGGCCCTTAGTTGCAGCTGCTGAAGGGTTCAGTGCTAAGGAGCATATCCATAGCCGCCATGAGCGTATACTGCTCCGGTGATATTCCTAGGCACCAGTCCTTTCAATTTTTCTCGCTACCTGTTAATGGTGGAAAGAGCAGCCTGCTCCACTAGACCAACGTAGCGTATATCAGCTTGGATATCAATACCACTTCAAAAATCCGCTTCATGGTAGTCAGTGTAAGCCCCTAGTCCCTTTGGATTTTCTGATTTGCCAAAAGTAGGCTGTGAGCTTTTTCTTTATAAAGTCCAGGTGGTCTTTCCAAGACAGTTGTGTGTCCAGAATTACCCCGAGGTACTTCACTATGTTTTGTATCAGGAATACCTGTTCTCCAACATAAAGGGGTAGGTTTTATCCCACTTGTATTTTCTTGTCAAGACAATGAGCACACTAGCGTTGAACAAAGGCGATTGCCCTTTCGCATAAGTTCGTAAGGGCGTTATGGAAGGGGCCTCGAACGATAATGAGGATATTATCGGCATAATCTATCGCTTAGAAGTTTTTTCCCGATAACTCGTCTAAGAGTAAGCACCACATGAGGGGCGATAGGAGCCCCCTCGAGGATTCCTGGAACAACCAGCATATGGTCGATTCACTCTGTTATAGAGGGGAGAAGGCTGGGCCTGCTTCCTCCTCGAAGTGTGATTGAAAGCTCCTTCAGTGTTCATGAGCAAGCCCATAGCGTATTGTTTATTAGCCTCCAACTGCTTTTTAATTAGGGTGACGACTCGAAACAGGGTCAGTTTCAGTGGAGCGACAAGAAATGTATGCGTGCTTTCTCCTTTAAGACTGTATTTCGAATTAATCCATCGACCAATCGTTCCATATAGTCTTGAAAAAGAAAAAGATGAAGCTCATGGGCCTAAAATCACCCTCGTGCCTTGTCAAGCTCTCGGGACTAAGGTTAAACTAAGATGTGCTAGCTTAGTGAGGGGGCTGATAATAACGTCCATGGCTCTTTGAAGCAAAATCGCATAGATAGTATCGGGCCCCAGTAATTTGAATGAGCTAAAGGATTTGCGCGGAAGTATCCTGGAGTAGCTACACTCAGTGGGATTCTATCAATTTTCCAAATCAAAGGAAATTTGGAAAGTGCTCCAAAACCTAGCGATGAGCAAAATTAGTCTTGTTTTGGTCTTGTGAAAATGCAAGATCAACACCCAGATCAAGACTGTCTTTATACTATCAAGACCAATATTAAAATCAAGACCGAGTATGCAAGACTAAACAAAAAATTATTACTTCCGGTGGATTTTTGAGTTAAACTATTTGAAGCAACTTTAATATATTCTTTTCTTTGAACAAAACATTTTTAGTATCTGAAATTTTCAGTTTACTACATTTTATTAATATTGTATGGTAAAGGGGTAAAGGTATTCGCGGCCAGTAGATTAACTGATGCTGTTATGATTCGGGTCTAAACCACTTTTACAAAGACGTATACGTAATGTCATTATTATCAGGAACTCATGACGTTTTGGGCATATAGTTAAAGTTTTACATGTTCATTGAAGGTATTTCTGGCTTATTATTTATTTACAACGATCAACGGTGTGGTCCACCCATTGCTCTATGTAAAAAAAAGCTGGCTACTTTCCTGATTAAAACTAGTCAGTTTTGTTTTAATAATGCTTAACATTTTTAATACTATATAGCAGGGAGGCGTGTATATATTTTGTTACTCAGTAATAATAATAACATAATTTGTTGTATTTATAAAAATAGAAACAACGTTAGCAGTAGCAGTATGTGGTACAGTCGTGTGTATTGTTGGTTGCCGTATTACCGTAGAATATTTGAACTTTTGAACAGCTGTAAGAAAAGTAGAAGTGAATAGAAGTTGACATTTCTGTTGACATTTAAGCAGTTCGCTTCACACGGGTACCTCGACGCGATTTAAATGCAAAAACATGCATATCCATGATATTTAGCTTTAGTTAAAAAGATGGACTGGGTTATATCAGACGAGCTGTCTCTCACAGTGGGAAACGTGGTAGGCTGGATCAGTGCAGGAGCTATGGTGATAGGTGGTGTTATACCATACATCCCTCAATATAGACAAATTAAAAAGACTCAAGATGCCGATGGTTTTTCTCTGCATGTTTGTCTCGCTCTTCTTATAGCTAATACACTCCGAATATTGTTTTGGTAATATTATAATTTCAATTAAAATACGTTAAGTTTATGTGTTTTTTCTTTTACATAGGTTTGGTAGACATTTCGAGTATCCCTTACTAATACAGAGTATTATTATGAATATAACAATGTTTGTTATGGTTCATTTGTGCGTTCAAGTAAGAAACAAGAATCAGTTAATTCAAGCACGTCAAAGGATATTTACAGGTAAATAAAGTATCTTTAAGAATAGTTTTCCATAACCATATATGTTTGCTTTGGTGATTTTAAATATTACTCTTGAAGTAAATGGACTGCAGGTGGCTTTTTAACGCCTTTATTATTCATCTTCTAATAATTGCAATGTTTTCGAGACAATTAACTTCATAATATGATTATTCGATTACTTTTCCAAAACAAAAAAAAAATGTATTTGTATCTATTGCTTTTTTTTGTGGTAATTATTATTTCTTTGTGTGCAGCAAAACCATGTGAAGTGGTTAGATTACTTCGTGCTAAACCTCCATATTCCTCACATACTATCTGTGGTAAAAAATTAACTGCATGTAGCTTGATTGATTAATGTATTTAATGAAGAAAAATCAATAAGTTGGCATGATATCATTTCTTTATACGTATTCTATTTATAACATGAGTTGATGCTGTTATTTTAAACGATTTGCTTACATTGATTAGGCTTTTACTCATGAAATGTAAATTTATAGTGCAATATTTTGATAAAATATGCTAGTACAGGATGTGTATCGCCATCTAGTAGGTATTTGCTGCGACTAAAGAATTTTATAAGATACAATTAAACTTAATAATTCTTATTTTGATAAAGCTACGTATGGTTACCAATTCAAGATTATTTTTTATGAACTGGAGTCTGGAGAAAACTTAATTTTTATGAATGGACTCCAGACTAAAACTGGAGTGTTAGTAACCGTCAAGTCAACCTATGTAACATTTTTTCAAAAATTAGATATTTTCCAAAAGCAAATCTAAAAATATTTACTTACATTTCGCATTTATTAGAATTTTGAATTTTTTGAACCAGTTTATTTTTACTGCTTTCTTTTTGCATATTCCCTCATGGTAAATTAATGATTAATAAGTTGTAAAGGTGAAGCGATTTATGTTTAAAATGTTACAAAGTCAATCATAATTAAAATTCTGCATTGAAAATAAATAAATAATATCCCCTATTACTCTATGGGAAATCATTAAGTACAAGATAAATCATTCTTCCAATAATGAAATTCTTGACTTTCNCTTATTAAATTAAAAAATTTAAATATAAAGGAATGGTCTACGTATTTCTAACGAAAATGGCAAAAATATTACTGTTATTTTCAGTTTAATTAATTATTTCAAGATTTAAATTCCTCATTATGAATCGCATTTCTTAATGATAAACAATACTAGCTTTCTTTGATTAGAAAATTACTTATCATTCCATAAATTTAATAAGAAGCACAATTCACAATATAGTGATACGTAGTTTGATTTCTAAAAATTTAATAATGAAGTATATGTAAGATCAGTCTTTTACTTAAGACAATTGATTGATCCTTATTAGTTCGGAAGGTTTAGTCAAAGGAGAAATTAGTTAGTGATGATGAATGTAACCGTGGACGTCGAGGACAATTGAAGATCACGTAATTTTCTAAAATTTAGAATACATACTCTCATTCTTACAAATTTCAACTGAAAAATCAAGAATTTCAAACTTTTCTACTCTTTCCATTTCTGGGGTCAAAGATATGCATTCTCATTAAAAAAACTTCAAGATCGAGGTCAAGGTTATACTCAAGTCGTCATTTGATTTTTCCTTCGAAAGCAAGCAAGTTAAAAGTTTTGCCGGAGTAGAGATTTTTGTTAAATTTAAATGATTCACCCTGTATATATGCATAGTGAAATACAAAATTTTGGTGTTTCTTTGCTTTTAACATATAAGCATAGAGAGTTTATTTCAGTTAGTATTCATTTTATGTTTTAGATTAGATGAAGTCTGTTAATGTAAATTTTTATTGTTTTTAGTTGGCATTTGGATTTGTTTTCGTTTATAATATGTGCAAAGTTTTTATTAAGATCGTTAATCACAATTTATGACATGTTATCAATGTTGTGATTTAGTATTGCTGTTTTTTTTAAGTAGCAGCATGTAGTATGGAATTAACGTATGCGTGTACGTTCTCGTTTACATTTTAATTCCTTTTTTTAGACTTCGATCCGAAATTTTTTTGGAATTGGTCAGATTTCCAGTCGTATGTTGATTGTATGTTAGTATTTACAATTATTACATCCATATTAATGTACGTATTAATAAGATGGATTTATTTTGTCGAAATGGTGGGGTTTTTGGCAGTTTTTACGGAGGCTATGTTGGGAACTCCTCAGTTGATAAAAAATTATCAGAATAAATCTACTGAGGGTATGAGGTAAAATTTATTTTTACGTATTTGGGTGTAGCCAAGTTGGTTTCCTACATTTTCCGCGTTAATTACATTTATAGATTTGTTAATGTTTGCTTAATAAACTAGTGTTAAATTTAACGCACCGGGCACCGCAAGTGACAAATTCAAATTTAATTTTCTTGCGAATTACTTCGTAAAGATGGTGTACTTGAAATTATTTTTTAAATTTCGGTTTTGGTCATATACCTACAAAGATACTAATTATGAAAGGTACAAGTACAGTGGCGGCTCGCAGTGAAATAAAGCGGACGTGCTGCAGAAGTTTACTACCTTGATTTCTGAAACTTAGTTCCTAAAATTATTATTTCATTGTATTATTATATTGATTTCTTTTGAAATTGTGTTTTCGAATTATTTTTTTAGTCATATGCACTAAGTCTGCCTCCCCTACCTCTGTCCATGCTTAATTATCGTCAATAAACAAGAATTCAAGATGACAGGTGGGGGAAACGTGTAAACTGTATAAGATCGTACTAGTTAACGATTTTTTTAATCCGCAATAAAACTGTCGCATTTACTTTCCTTTTTTTCAACTTACTAACTAGTGCAGAGCAGTTGCTCACCGAACGCCTACTTTTATTCACGACAGACGTTGTAAGGAATATCGTAAACATAGAAAAGAGATGTCAGATAGGAATTGCAGCGATTACTAAGAAAGAAAAAGAAATAACATAATACCAACTGACGTGCAACAGAAAGAGATGCAGATAAACAGAATTTGAGCATGTTGTCATCATGGAAAGTTTAATATTCTTCCACCTTGATTTTTGCGTACCTAAGCAACCTCTAACTGCTGCAATGCTTTATCGGTTATCTCTTTTCACATTGTCTGTATTACGTGGCAAATGACTATAGTTTCAAAAGATAGGAGGATAACGCATATGGGTCAAAGTCAAAGAGGTGAACATTTTACCGTATGAAATTTTTGAAAAAAAATGCTACTTACTAAGTAATTATAATTTACAATTACAGAGGCATAATTCATTAATGATATATAGAAAGGGCCAAGCTAAATTTTTATTGCTGTTTAATAATCATATTGGCATTAATATTCATCATTTCGAGAACATTTTCTAAAAAATAATAAAATCAGATTAAATAAACTTTTAAAAGAAAGGTATGTTATAATAAGCAAATAAAGTAAATTGACAACAAGATAAGACTAATGAGTTATCAAAAAAAAATCCCAATTTTTTTGACTTCTTTTTGGCGTTCCCGAAAAGGACACGTCGTTCCCAAAATGATGGCAGCGTTCTCTGAGTGATGATTGATGCAAGGATGATTATTGCTTTGTAAATAATAAAAATGATATGTAGTCAATCTATTTTAAATTTAATCATCTAGAAATTTTGGCTAACAGTACCAGCCTCGTTAAATACTGTTAAGCATTCTTGGACAAATAGTATCATTTATTGGCAATGAACCTGTCTAAATTTTACCGCGAATAAAAAAATATTTTTATAGTTTTCAGCCTTTGTTCTTTGATAATATTCTCTGTCTTTTGCTTTCTTTAGTTCTTTTTGCTAAGGAGTCCTTTTATCCAAAAACTTTCGCTTCCTTGCATTAGCATTTTCGCGTTGTTTTAAATATTTAGCACTACTTCGGTTTACCTGTTGTTTTAATCTTTTTTTTTTGCTTTTATTCGTAAGTTCTCCCACACTTCCGATAATGTCCTGAATACGTTCTGTAATTAAAGTAAAAGTACAAACCCAGAAAGTTGTAAATACCTACAATATTTCCAAAAATTTTATTTAAATGATTCCCAATATTTTTTGATGATTTTATAAAATAAAGGTTTAAGCCTTAGAATATGTTAAATACTTGAGTAGAGAACTGAACAACCATTTTGAGAATGCAATGATCATTCCGGGAACGCCCGTCATTTTTCGAAATTGTTCCCGTAATGACGATATGATACTTATAAAGGTTTACAAAGCAAATGCGTCATGTTGGACGCCAGTTTTTGAGATTTTTTTTCCGTCAATTTAGGCAAATTTTAATTTGTACTTTGTGCTTGATGTAGATAATAGTTTATGACTTAATTTTGAAATCTGATAAAATTATCACTAAATAATATCTTTTAATGTAGAAAACTGATTAATCTCATTAAATGTTCTTTTAAGTTGAGTAACGGAAATCAACTCGGCGGCTTTATTTCTTAAAAAACAAACTCGATCTGATATTAACATTTATTCTAGTATATTGATGGTTGTGATGTGGACTTGTGGTGATATTTTTAAAACACTCTATTTCCTGTTCCGGGACGCTCCCCTGCAATTTTGGGTGTGTGGTTCGATCCAAGTTGTCGTGGACGTGCTGATTTTATTCCAAGTATATTTGTATCGCGGTAATGTCGAACCGCAGCGTGTACGACCTCACAGGGGCGATTGAGTAATTCTTGTTTGGACGCACGAAATAACCACCACAACAGAAAAGGAGCAGCAGACAGACGGTATGACCGTCGTTAATTGCAGCAGGAAACGTAATTGTATCAATCATAATAACGATACTATAACCACACCTGTTTGCAATGGAATCGTTTATGATCATGATTCATCCGATTCTTGCTTTAATAACAGTAGTTCCACGCAAAAAGATGTGAGCAGCCCAGAGGCCAACACATCGGACAGTAAAAGCAATACCACCTCATTTTCAACTGCACAAAATAATCATTTGTCGAGTACCTTCGTTAAAATACGCAAAAATAAGACGGACAATAACATCCACGTTGTCAACGCTGAAGTTCATAAGGAATGCAGTAGCGATAATAGTTTCGATTCGACGACTTCGAGCGAGACTGACGATAGTAAAAGTATTGATGATTTAGAATGTGAAACGAATAGTATTATTGTTGTCGATAACTTCAATAAGATAGGTCAAAATTGTAATGATACAAACTATAGCATTTTAAATAATTGCGTGCACGGCGTTCGATATACAACTCATTCGAGTTACAAAGGTAACGGTTCGCGAAGAAAAGTTAGTGTCCTCATTCATAGGCATACATTATGACGCTGTGTGCTTGGATACACTTAATACTAGTCTTGTATAAAGTGGGGTATTTATCAATTTTTGTACGGTTCGTACAACGTTGTGATAAGATATTTTTCTTATATGGTAGCTAAATTGTATTTATTGTTATCAGGGTGTCAATGAAAATTGTTTGTTACATATCAATTCCAATTCCTAGGTGCTTCATTTTTTATGAACTCGAATTGCTTTTTGTTCCTTTATGATAATGATTACAATATTATAATTGTAAGTATAAAATTGATAATACATACTTAGTTTGTAATATTTTACTACCTACAGTAAAAGTTCCTTATTCACGGTTTTCTTATTCGCGGGTGAAAAAATTGCAACCCAGTTCTTGTATTCGCTGTTAAAAATTTCATTATTCGCAGTTGCAATCGGTAAAACAAAAAAGAATTTGGTGTCGTTTATTAAGGGGGTTGACCGCAATAGACCGCAATAGACTGCTCGTGCCTAGTGTGAATTTTTCGGAAAATTTAACACAGCGAGATAAATATCTAATTTTTTTTATGGTAACAAACAAAGGTTCACACTAACTCGGTACGTTTTTAGTTTTCAATAATATGGTCATTAAAAGCTTTTACAAGTGCTTAAAGTTGATGCTTCTTGTAAGACACGTATTTTCAATAGAAATTAAAAAATTAAAAAATGCCTTTCGACAAGCTATAGAACAAAGCTTTATCTATCTTACTACAAAATTTCAAACCTCTGTTCCAAATATTAAACTCATGACATCTAGAACCGATAAGCATGTTACTCTATGGCGCTTGTACCACTGAATCCCCTTAACCTATCGGCATCTTTTGAGTAAACAAGGATTCGGTGTTATTTTTCAACGTATCAGCATCTTTTGAGTACTATTGGCTCGTGCCGAGGCGACTTTTATAATAGATGTAACCGAGTGGACTAATTTCAAAATTCAAAACAAGAAAAAATCACTACAATTTTTAAACTCTCGCCTAAAGCTGATTATAACGATTGATTTTAATTGCGAATTTATCAATACATTGATTTTATTTTGATACATGTTGGTTTTATTTTGGAACCTTAGAACGTATGATTCCATACTAATTACCATTCCCATATCACGGCATATGTATGGAACGTATACCCCGCGAATAAAGAGCCTTTACTGTATCTTTATTTTTAACTTGTCACAATTTCGCCATTGATTTTTATAGTTTTGTGGAAATATAATTGATTAGTGACGACTCGTAATAATATTAATCTTTCTTTCGGTATTTAATGAAAGGGCTTTGGAACTTCACGATACTTTTAAGGAAGCTAGTAAAACGTCTTATGTGTTATTATTTAAGTATTTAAAAGAAATATTCCATTGATGCACACGTATCATTTCCTGTTAGTTGATTTTTAATATTTTTATATCTTATTTATTTTAATGTGAGTGGCAATAGATTCCAATTGACAACTTAGAGTGATTTTTTTCTTTTCTACTACATCTAATATATTTTATACTTAGTAAACTTTAATCGATAATGTTATCATCACCGCCATAGGCCCGTCTGCCCAAAGACCAGTTGAATACTTCCATTTGAATATTACTAATTGAATTGATCAGAATTTTATTAAATTATATGTAATAACTGTACTATATAGTAAAAATTTATTTGTTTAGAAAAATATAAACTTGTTCGAATTTATTCCTCGCTTATATTCGTTTAGCTACGAAATTGGTGCAAGACTTTTTGGTTTGTTGTATCGTTTACTATACTAACGGATTACTCAATATTGTCCAGGTATTTATTGTGTTACTGTCTGTATCAGTGACCATGAGAACTATGAATTTGGTACTAATATTGGCCCTTTTCGATGCTATTTCATTTCCACATCCAACTTTTAGGGTATTTTACTGCTCCAGTAATTCCACAATTATTCTAGAATATACGCATAGGAGATATGGATAATTATAATTACGACTGGGCAAATTATCTAATTACTAAAATAATCGATAATCGCAAATGATACTGATTATAATAATTGCAATTGCAACCTTTAAAAACATAGTCTTTATTGCTACTATTTTTATTTTATCAAACTGTTTACTTATATTTCTACAATTCTAGAACAGCTTTATGTTTGCTTTAAAACAAAGTTTGCGATTAACCTTGCACTAATACTAATACTACGGTATTATCTTTAAGTGATAATTTTCCTATTAAACAATTTGATTAAACAATTCAGTTTTTCCGGTTGACTTAATCAATTATTTTAATTGATTAACCCAAATAATCAATTGTTTCGATTAATTTCATACAATTGATTATTAAATTTAACAATCGCCCAGCCCTAATTATAACTTTCTTGGGACGGTTGCTTTATGAATTTATATTTACCTATATTTATTTTAAGGGCCGTTCATAAAATACGTTCACAAATAGGGAGAAGGGAGGGGTATTGCTTATCGTGACGAGATATTGCAAGGGGAAGGGGGGCGGTCTAAGGAAACGTGATGTTTGCAGTTCATCAATTTTATTTTAATTTTTTTTTGTGTGTTAAGAAGCTAATCTCGTCTGTATTCGTATCCAAATAAAAAGAAAACGAAGTTAATTTCGGCAATTACAGACCAAATTTTATTTATAATTTTTTTTCTTGACGGTTCTTAAAATTTTTCATTACGATAGAAAGTCATTCTCAAGTTAAAGTAGGAGTTTGTGACTGTGGTAAATGACTAAGTAAAAAAATATGAAAAAGAGACTAACCCAAATTACTACTATAAATTAATTATTGCTGACACGTGTTTCATCTACTTCTTATGTGACTAAGCGCATGTTGATAATGCCTACATTAAGAAGTGGGTGAAACACGTGTCCGCAATAAACAATTTATGGTGGTAATTTGGGTGAGTCTTTTATTCTTAAGTAGTTAAAAGCCTGTAAATAAACATATATGGATAATCGAAAATTAATGTTTCAGATTGTATACACTTGTATGTATTCTCAATCATAAGAAGTATGTATTCTTACTCACAAGAAAACGTTTATAGGAGGGGTGGGCTAGCTTTTTGTGACGTAATACTTATTAGGGGGTCGCTGAAAGTGTGACTACTTAGCGTGACGAAAGGGGGGGAGGGATCCAGAAAGGTGAAATTCAGAATGACGTATTTTATGGATAGTTTCTTATTAATTACAAATATTAAATGATCATAATTAATTTGGCCGATTTATATAAATAAAAAGGATGGGATTCAGAAGGTTTTTATGTTTCGAATTTGGCAGAAAAATGGTATGGGAATTAAAATTATGAAATTATATGCTACATTTTCTAATAAAACAAAAAATTAAATAAGTGTTATTTAAGTTAACTCATCTGAATCCTAAAATCCTTACAATGAGTGCATACTGATCGGT
>NW_020439008.1:268838-271249 GCF_000699045.2 Agrilus planipennis | reverse complement strand
TTCGTCTCCTATCTTTATATTCGCTCTTTCCCTACTTTTTCTTCCCTTGCATATCAGTATTTTAGTTTTACTTTTATTTATTTTCATACAGTACTGATCTGTCAGTACCGCTTCCATTTTATTTAAAGCTATCTCTAGGTCCTCCTTGCTGGATGCTAATACTGCTATATCATCTGCAAATCTTTCTATCCCTCAGGAACAGTATTTTTGTTCTGTACAAGAGGTGCCCTTTTCTGTGCCCCCAGAAGTTGTATATACAATATTTTATGATAATCGGCAGAGTAGTTAAGGCATGAGATCATAACAAACAAACTCACATTTGCATTTATAATAGGAATTAGGATTAACTCGGAATCTAAATGTTGAATATTTTCCATTGAGCCCCTTTAAAGACATTAAAGATGCTCGAAGTTGGATTAGATTTATATTTCTGTATAAAATTATTTGTTTATATAAATCGTTATAATGAGCCATTTTCCTCAAAACTAGAATCCAAGTTGAATCTATAATAAATATTGCACGCTACATAAATTTAGGCTCATCCAACTAGTTTACATACCTATACGAGGTCTATTCAAAAAGTATCGCGAATTTTGAATTTCCGCGGCTTACGTATATTCGATTTTGGATTTTTGTGGTGTTATGTTGGTTCTCATGTCTCTCACTTATACCGACAAGTTCAGCCATGTGGAATGTTCAGTTAAATTTTGACAGCTGCTTTGCTTGCACGTGTTTTGGCTCGTCTTCGATTTTTGCTTATTCCAAAAAATGGATCAAAAATTTTGTATCAAATTTTGTATGAATAACAAAAAGTTCACGGACGCATTCCGAATGTTGACTGTGGCATATGGACCGAAGCAACGTTTATCGGTGGTACAAAATATTCTTAGAGGGCCGAGAATATGTGAACGACGAAGAGTGTGCCGGACGCCCGAACACGTCAACAACAGACGAAAACATTGATGAAGTGAAGAAAATATTATCGGCCAATCGTTGAATCACCGTTAGAGAAGTTGCTGACGACCTAAACATATCGATTGACTCCTTGCCATTCGATTTTTACCAATGATTTGAGCATAAGACTGGTCGCCGCGAAATTTGTACCAAAATTGCTCAATTTCGATCAAAAACAGCATAGTATTAACATTGCTAAGGAGCTAACTGTCCACGACTAACCAAATTTGCACCAAAGGGTCATAACTGGTGAGGAATCGTTGATTTATGGTTATGACGTTGAAACCAAAGCTTATTCATCCCAATGGAAGCTGCCGCACGAGCCAAAACCGAGATAAGCACGCCAAGTTAGGTCGAATGTGAAGGTTTTCCTTACAGTTTTCTTGGATTGCAGGGGTGTGGTGCATCATGAGTTTTTCCTACAGGATAGAACGGTCAATATGGAATATTACCTGCAAGTTGCGCAAAGCATTTCACTAGAAACGCCCGGATTTTTGGAAGAACAAGAATTGACTTTTGCACCATGATAATGCCCCTACTCGAACATCGTTGCTCTTGCGCGTAATTTTTGGCCAAAAACAACACGCTAATAATGTCGCAGCCACCGTATTTCCCAGATCTGCCCCCCCCCTGTTCCCGAAATTTGAGAGGCCTATGAAGGGACGACGGTACGCTACGATTGAGGAGATAAAGACGGCATCAAAGGAGGAGCTGAACAAGATCACAGAAAATAACTTTTTGAAGTGCTTTGACGATTGGAAAAAAAAATTGTTGCGAGTGTATAATATCTGGAGGAGATTACTTTGAAAGGGAAAAAATAGATATTCATGAATAAATAATATTTGAAAAACATAAATTTGCGATACGTTTTGAACAGACCTCGTATGTACCTATATCTTTTATTCGGTAGATCATTGGAACGTTTACAAAAAATTTATAGATACATACCTATACCTGTATTATATTAAGATGTCACGCTTAAAGAATTGTTTTAATCCGAGCCAAAAAATCTTATTTAAAGTGCTTTGAGCCTTGATGTTTCATTACATATTAAACCAAGAACTTCGAACAGTAATTTTTTTCAAAGCCTTAAAAGCTTTGATGAAGTAATTCGTTTACTAAGTCCTAACGACTTATTTATAAAAGGCTTGCAATACAGTAGGGGAGACCGGGGATGGTTGACTAGTTTTTTACTGAATAGTTCATATTTTTTGTGTTTTAATGTATATAGACAAGAAAAGCATGTTAATTGATATAAAATCTATTAACCTAATAAAAATATGTAATATTTAGTTCTTAGTTTAGTATAATAGTGATGATTTAATGCATTTTACAAAATATTAAATCTTAGTCAATCTACCCCTGGCCCGGGGTAGGTAGACCATATGCCCGGGGTAAGTTGACTCATGTACCAGTAAGAGTCAAATCATGAGAAGGAGCAAATAATTAAACATTTT
>NW_020439008.1:264922-267963 GCF_000699045.2 Agrilus planipennis | reverse complement strand
GCTCATTATACTCTCGACTCTTGTTCATTAAACATACTTTTTCATACAGTACCTGCCAAAAGTTTTGTTCAATCATGAATAGTAGTGCGAGTCGAAAACAAGCGTTAAAGCCTTTAATATGTCTTCAAATATAAATAAACATCTCATTGATATTTTCAGTAGTAATTGGTACCAACAACAGCACATTTGAGCAATGCAATTGTAGTGGATAAAATGGTCAATTTTTCCGTGCAGTACTGTACGGATTTTACCCTCCTAACCGGCTAAGAGTTTGGCCGAGAGTTGTCTCCTTCCTTTTCTGGCCTAGCGCTGTTCCTTTCTACTTTGCGCCGGTCAAACTGAAGATCACATCACTACAGAAAGTAAACGAAGTATACCACAATAATTATTTCGGCATAGGTACTATGATTTCTTCGGGTGCAGAAGTAGTTTATACACTTACACGTAAATTAGAAATTAATTTAAATAGGTACCTATTCATTTTAAAAGAGTGAAGTTATAATATGTGTTTGTTTAAATCCACTAATTTCGAGGAGAAAAATTACGAGGCAAGGAAAGCTTTTTAAAAAAGTGAAGAAGTGCCTACAAATCTGTGTTACAATCAGTGACGCACTGTGAATTTTTTCCCACCGAGGGCGAAGCCTAAATTTGCTGCCCTTACTATTATCGCAATTATCTTTATTTAAGTTGGTCGGGACTGAGAAAGTGTACACAAAACTTATATTTTTAATTTAGCATTTGAAGAGATAACTAGCGTTTATTATTGGCGTAAATTGAAAACGCATGAGCTTACTTACAAATACCTTTCTTTACAAACATACAGATGCGTACATATATTGGATACGATTAATGTTTGATTGAAATCTAAGAGTTTCAAGATCAAACAGTACAATAGCAAACAAGGGTGCGATTAGTGTACCTTGAAATCCATACGGTCCACTTCCTAGTAAGAATAATATATATGTACATATTTTTCAACAAATTCTAAATTTACTTTTTTTTCAATCTTTTTGTTTCAACAGAAAACCGAATGTAATGATTTTTTTCTGATTATATTGCTATTACTACTCACACTTCATTACCTTTGCAATTTTATGAAGTTTCGATAACTCTGCATTATTTAGCTGATGACATTTATAAGATTTAGTGAATGTAAACAGAACATAAAAATTTGTCTTGTTTATAATATACTAGCGACCCGCCCCAGCTTCGCACGGGTGCAATGCTGATACTAAATATATTGAGATTGTAGACTCGCTTGGCACTTGGTGAAACATTATTAAATAAAAATAGAATAGCTTTTGCTATATTGGCTATGAAAATGTGCCGTTTTTACAGTTTATATACTAGGATAGATGCTTTTCACAATGATCTTGATGTTTTTGCGAACCAAGACCCTCAATGTCTTGCTAGAAATGATTAAAAACTGGTAGAAATAGTGTTGATTGATGCGGGTGTGTGGCTTACCTAGATTTTCCTAAGGAACACAACACTTTTCGATAAAAATTAATTTAGCGAAGTTCGATATTTTTGGATATAACGGCTGAAAAATTTCTATCTGTGGTCTTTGTGGGATGATAGAACTAGCAATAAATAATTTACGTGATTTTTAGCATTTTAATAAACAAACATATACTTAAACTAGCACCGAAAAATACTTAAATGATAAATCAAATACAAAATCAATTAATTTATTGTTCTGCATCTTCAAAATAACTTTTAATCTCGTGTTTTATTTAACCCGTATATTTAAATTGCGCTAACTAAATCACTACAAACTAATAAACGATTGAAAAGTAAAAAATGTATACTCCCCTGGCATGCTCCATTGCTTAATCCTAATAAACTTGTAACTATATAATTTTTGATTTAAATCCTATAATGATGTTCTCTTATAATGGTTGATATTCGACCAATTTCTTTCACCAAACATAAGAAGAAGAAAGTATTGGTTCGGCAGGAAATCAAATCCAAATCCAATCTGAAATTTTTCGTATCCATAACTTTTAAGACGAAGACATATTTTTTTAGTGTTCCTTAAATAGCGAAAAATGACCGAGTACGTTTTACAAATATGTCAGTCCAACAAACGAAGAGATCAATAAAATTAGTTACGATTATGAGTAGAAATCAGGGCCAGCAAGTTTATTTACATCAATATAAAAAGACGTCAAAGTTTCTCCTCCTGTTATAAGACTTCTTCAGGGTTTCTTCTAAAGTTAACAATATTATATTNTACAACGAATGAATACTATTAATTAACGATTACTGATATAACTAATTGAATTGATGATGTGATTTTTTTTTTATTTATTTTAATCCCGAGGAGGGGAAATCTTCTAAAGACACCCCCCAAAAGGGAGGTAGTGTCGGATTCACTCCTGATGAGAGCGCCTACCGACTAAAAACCCTCCTCGAGTTGGTAGATCAGCGTGGCGGTTATGACTACGGGGAGAAGATGGGACAAGTTTGAAGAAGGGGAAAGAGTTGAGTGCGAGATAGGTAAAGAAGTGAGGGAGGGAGGTTGGGGAGATGAACTGCGAAGAAGGTGGCCCAACATCGAAGGGAAGGATGGGTATTCGCGCTAAAAAGCTAAATGATGCGATTAGATAGAAAAATGCTTAAATATAACAACAAAATATAGGGGGTGAAGGTACGTTAGTGGGGAGTTTTTGACCTTAGGCTATGGTTAGTGACATCGACCCATCTGGTGATCAACGCTAAGGGACGTTACCTGCCGAGGAAAAACCTACATACTATCATGATAACGTTCTTCTAAATTTAAAACTGCGAATAGTAAAAATGTTTTCTTTGTTGGAATCTGACACTACTGCGAGGCGCACCTGATTCTATCTAATACTGGAAACGACATTTTTGCCGCCCCCACATTTACACCGCCTAGGGCACCTCCAACTGGTTAGAATAATTGCGAAGTGCTCCAAATTAAAAGTTTTTAAATTGAACAACAATAATAATGAATTTAACTTTTTAATATAATAATAGCAATAGAACGTAAAAATATAAATGGTTAATACGGGAAT
>NW_020439008.1:260494-264092 GCF_000699045.2 Agrilus planipennis | reverse complement strand
ATTAGATAGAAAAATGCTTAAATATAACAACAAAATATAGGGGGTGATGGTACGTTAGTGGGGAGTTTTTGACCTTAGGCTATGGTTAGTGACATCGACCCATCTGGTGATCAACGCTAAGGGACGTTACCTGCCGAGGAAAAACCTACATACTATCATGATAACGTTCTTCTAAATTTAAAACTGCGAAAAGTAAAAATGTTTTCTTTGTTTGAATCTGACACTACTGCGAGGCGCACCTGATTCTATCTAATAATGGAAACGACATTTTTGCCGCCCCCACATTTACACCGCCTAGGGCACCTCCAACTGGTTAGAATAATTGCGAAGTGCTCCAAATTAAAAGTTTTTAAATTGAACAACAATAATAATGAATTTAACTTTTTAATATAATAATAGCAATAGAACGTAAAAATATAAATGGTTAATACGGGAATTCGAGTATAATCAGAGCCCATATAACCCTTATATTATGCAACGTATTGTTGCGTTTTCTTCGGAAACGGTACTTGACAGCAGCTCTAATAAAAGTACTAAAAGTATGTTCGCTGTACGCAGTTTGTTGGCGCCGCGCTGTGAAGCATTCATTGATCGCCGGTAACTGTTCAGTGCGTCAGAGTGTGTTGCTGATTGTTGTTACCATCCTTTGTCGAGGAGGTCGGTCACTGAACACACAGAACCGGCTGTTTTTGCAATAATAATTACAACCATCAATCAAATTTTTGTGTGTTAATAAAATAATAACATCTCCAGTGACGCGACGGCGTGCCGGTTACCACAAGCTTTTCCATGAAATTATTTCCGTCCGTTTTCAACAGGAGGAACATCAACGTTAGACTGACTATAAATAATATGCGTTAACATCATAAGCGATGTTAGTAGTTGCAGTTTTGAATAGCCCTTGTCGTCTGGTTAGGCCGATACGGTACATCCTGCCATATCACTTGCTGGGGCCAAGGCATTGACTGCTCTTGTTTTTTTATAGGTAAGCTGTTGTAAACAAAAATATACCTAGTCCATTTTATCCGTTTTATGTTAAATCACAATGTAAAGTTTAATGAACTATCTGCAAACATAAACATACATATTAAGTACTTATATACAATATAAGTTTAAAATTTCTTTTGATTACCTACATATGAAACTACAGTTTCCATGTACTCATTATGAAAGTTTTCTCTTTTTGTGGTTTCTGAACAGAGTTCATTAGCATAACACATGTATTAATATATAGTTTCAATAAAAAATAATTAACAACTTATTAGTTCATAGATTATATAAACGGCAGCTACTCATACTTCATTTCCAAATTATTTAGCAATGCTGATGTGACTTTCAAATTGCAAAATATGTTGAAGACTACGACTTTGATTTTTCGGATCCATTACAAAAGCGTCCCTATGAGCAGGAAGTTAATAAGTTGTAGCCATTCTGATGTTAAGTAAACACCAAAGGAAGATGTGGGGTTTTTGTTTTGTTTATTTTTGATGACATGGGGACGAGTGGTCTGGCTGGTGATTACATTAACGGTAGTTATTTACTCATTTTTTTGACTTTTCTGTAAAGATTATAGTTTAAACAAATATGACAACTCTACTTGTCTGTATTCGAAAAC
Organism: Agrilus planipennis; assembly: GCF_000699045.2. Lineage (NCBI taxonomy): Eukaryota > Metazoa > Arthropoda > Insecta > Coleoptera > Buprestidae > Agrilus > Agrilus planipennis. The sequence goes on along the minus strand of NW_020439008.1, from coordinate 262,477 downwards.
GGAAAGCATGTTATCGAAAATAACTGATATTGCTTACTCGCTCTCACACAGTGTTTTACGGTTAAATTAATTTCCATATAATGCAATATTTGTAAATTACAACAAAATAATTAGTTTCGATTTAAAATGTGTTAATTTACTATATTTAAAAACAAACGTAAAATTAAGCATGAGCATTTGCAAAAGTCTCACATACCACTCCATTTACATACATAATTCAGAATAACAAGCGGATTTTCAGGTTCCTTCTCAAGATTTATGAAGAATTGTAAAGATTTCGTTTCTTCAAATAGATTATAGAATCATAAATCTTTTCATACCTTTGCAATTTTATGAAGTTTCCATAACTGTGCATTATTTAGCTGATGACATTTATAAGATTTAGTATATGTAAACAATGTCTTGTTTATAATATATGTGGAAGGTGAAATCTATGGTCCACCAGACGATTCGTGTTTCTGCTTTTTGGTATGTTTTTCTACAATTGTTAAGTTTTCAGCTTTAGGTACCTATCCTACAACGTACATTTTTGTGCTATGGGAGCTTGGGCTATAATAACGGCCTTCGTCTCTACCATGAAGTAAACTGTTAGAGTTAGACCATTCGACTTTCAGCTTTTGCTATATTTCTACCTGTGGTCTTCGTGGAATGATAGAACTAGCAATAAATAATTTACGTGATATTTAGGTTTTTAATAAACACATACACTTAAACTAACACCGAAAAATACTTAAATGATAAATGATAAACTACAACGAATGAATACTACTAATTAACGATTACTGATGAACTGAGGAAGTGATTATTAATTGAACTGAATGATTATTAGATAGAAAAATACTTAAATATAACAAGATATAAGGGGTGGAGGTACGATAGTGGGATGTTTTTGACCTTAGGCTATGGTTAGTGACTACGTGATTACAATTTACAATCACAAAATTGTTTGTGAATGGGAAGACCATCGACCCATCTGGTGGCCAACGCGAAGGGACGTTACTTGCCGAGGAAAAACCTACATACTATAATGATAACGTTCCTTTGTTGCAGGCACGTTCTTTTAAATTTAACACTGCGAATAACAAAAATGTTTTCTTTGTTCAAAANTGATATGATATTGCTTAAATCACCCAGAATCACCTCACCAATTATATAACGTGAATCACTTTTTAAATCCGAAGTTTGTAAAAATTAGGCAGTAAACTTGACGGAATTTGTTATTTCCGAATTTTATAATGTGATTGGCATTAAAAACACGCTCACCTTCAACGAAATTTCCTTTCCGAGGCAATACTTATCATTTTATCGTAATTTAAAAACTTGGAAATTGCACGGTACACTATAGGAACTACGATAAATTTTCCCTAATCGGAGACATGTTTTTAGGCTCCTCCCATTTGACGGATCCCAATAGTTTAGTATTACTTTATAGTTTATGGTGGCCATATTGAGCTTCTCTTTCAAATTGGCGAGAATTTTGAAACTGATTCGCGGGTCATTTACAATTCATTCGCGGGCTACAATGTGACCCACGGACTTGGAGTAGGGTAGCTTCCCGAGTAGCATTTAGAGTATGGGTGAAATATGGCCCAAACTTGTACTCCGGATTTTGAAGTACGGCGTACGGTCATATCTAGAAACACCTGACACGGCCTATATCAAACATCTTGGCAGATATGGCCCGTATTAAGTAATAATCTCTGGTTCGGAACAGCAATCGTAATCAGATCCATACATAAAATTAAATTTAGGCGCATTAAATAAAATACAATTAAAACCTCATGATTGTAGATCCAGCCACGTTTACAGGTTTTGTTCATCAGTGAAAAATATATATTATATAGGGTTGTTCGGAAAGTCATTTCGTTTTTTCCCGACAGAGGATTTAATTGTATTCTTTTGCACCCAACTTCACATTTAAGCCGTATAATTTTTATATGCTTTGAGAGCTCATATAGCAAGGCTTGTGTGTGAAAAATTCCA
>NW_020439008.1:253841-257834 GCF_000699045.2 Agrilus planipennis | reverse complement strand
TTTTTTTTACTGTTTTTATAATGTCACTTTCGTTAAAGTGATGTATGTAAACTGCAGAATATTTTCATGGAGTCCAATCTTTGCGAGGTATAGTACTTATGCATTTTTTTCGCATTTCATCATTTTTTTGGGAATAAAAATATAGACATACTTGTACTTACATTTTAAAGATGATTTATAATTTGAATAGCAACTGGGAACACAACTACGAGAGGCATTTTGTTAAGAAATAAAGCAGAAAATTTACAACCAAAACACACAATCTGACCTAAAACATTTTCACTTCTTTCACATAATAGTTAATATTGCCTTCTGCAATTAAAAACTGTATCCAAAGGAATTAATCACTATAACACACTATAATCATCCTTATTGCACATTTTTGCACGATATTTCCGCTAAAATTAAAATATTATAGAACAACGAAAGAAACACAACAACCAATGTATTAGTTGTAATTCTCATTAACTGGGAAATCCTGGGACTCCCACAGTGTTGCCAAGTAAACCTTCTGCATGGCTTGTAAGTAGAGACGGCTGTGGTTGTATACAACAACGTCAAACGCAAGCGGCCATGGAGCAAAAAAGGTGAACCGGCTCAAACCATTTCCAAAGCCGATATTCACCAAAAAAAGGTGATGCTGTCTGTTTGGTGGGATTTTAAAGGAATCGTTTTTTTGAGCTTTTAACGGATAACACAACGATTAATTCGGAAGTCTACTGTCATCAGCTGGACAAACTGAATGATGCACTTCAACAGAAAAGGTCAGAACTAATCAACAGGAAAGGTGTAGTGTTTCACNTACTTATTATACATGCGTTTGTTGAGTCATCCCAGATCCAGATATGTCTATGATATATATAAGATGAACATAATTATGCATTTCTATCTAAATTAGGTAATCGTCTAGCTACCGAAACTAACGAATTTTTTTATGAAGTGAATAATGAGATGTCATGTTTCTGTACTACAGATTAGGGATACGTGGCATATACATATAATCTGTTCTTTTATAATCTGGCAAGCATCAAGAAACCAACACATTCATTTTACTAAGAATGGGGCGTGCTTGACTCACTTTGAGCTCAGAAAGAACACTTCTAAAGTTGAACTGATTATTATTTATTAGTATATTCTTCAGGATATGTAATTTATTAGAAAAGATACTATTCATGTGCAAGTAAAAGTATTGAAATTGCAAGCATAGACCATAATACACTTTTTAAAACGTCTACGAAGCCGCGTCGGCGGAGTAGCCAAATGAGAGGGTTACCAAATTTTTTTTCTAAATGTTTTTGGTAATTATTTGCTATTTTTTGGCTAAATAATTAATATTTTTGCCGCAGCTGATTCTAGGAAACCATGGATGCGCTGACTTAAAACTAAAGTTAGCGTAGCCATCAAAGGAGGTGTCCAAATAAATGTTACGGGATATTTTTTTACTAATTATTTTTACTATTTGGCTACGTTCTTTTATCAGTATGGGGCGCAAACTCAAACAAAAAAATGGTCAATTAATGGGGAATCGATTGATCCCAATTTTTTTCTTATTATATATTTGCTAAATATGAAGATTGGAAAAACTTTGGCGGTTGTTGTAGAACAAACAGAATAGCTCAAAACCCCAACTCCAAAACACGACACTGTAGTTGTCCGAAGCACTTTTCGGTAACAAAGTTACCTTCTTCAGGTTTGTTCTATATATTTGCTGTTTGAGTTAATCGCTTTTAAATATTAATTAAGAAAAACTAATATACACGGTGTTTCTGAAATAAGTAGCAAGCTGGTAGAAAGTAAAAGGTCACTATAAAACAAGGAAATGTAGTAAATGTTTGTATGTCCAAATGCTCACCTCTTTCAAAAAAAACTTTACCGGCAAATGTAATTATGGGCCCAGAATTAAATGCGACAATGCAACGCTTTTCTCAATCAGCTGGTAATTAGCAGCATCCGTGCTGTATTTTTTCTGAATTTTTGCACTCATGCATTGCTATGTGTTAGATTATAATAAATGTGATTGACGAACGGCAAATGTAATTATGGGCCCAGAATTAAATGCGACAATGCAACGCTTTTCTCAATCAGCTGGTAATTAGCAGCATCCGTGCTGTATTTTTTCTAAATTTTTGCACTCATGCATGGCTATGTGTTAGATTATAATAAAAGTGATTGACGAATGTCTACAGTAGTCCTTTGTTCTTTTAATGTTGTAGACTTATATGTATGTAGTCAGTCGAATTGACAGTAGGCCAGTATGTCACTGTCATAAGTCAGTATAGAACAGTAGTTCTTACAATGGCTTTTAGTACGGCAGAATGTTGTGCCATGGTACTAATTGACTATGAATGTGAGTACAATGTCAATGCTACGGTCGAAACGTCTTAAATGCTATATAGAGATTATTTAGAGAATATAATAATAGGGCTATTGGCTGTATAAAAAAAAAGGTAACGCACTTTGGCAATATTTTAAATGGTGGTTTGGAAGTTTAACTTATAGTTAATAACAATTTCCTATCCGGAGTGTATTAATGTTTACGTAATGTTAATCGTATCTCCCTTTTCTGTTTTTANGGATACGTGGCATATACATATAATCTGTTCTTTTATAATCTGGCACAGGTTAAATGATACTGAGAACAATAAAATATGTTACTCAGTAGAAATGCGTGGTATTTATTTTTTACTAAATTCGTAAATGTCTAAATGATGGCCCGAAGGGGGTGGGGGTAGGTGGGATCGAAAGAGGAGGTTTCCCCCACCACTGTACCATAAAAAGTTCGTGGCGGTCTCACCCCCATAAAAAGTTATGGGGGTGGGGTAGGGAGGATCGAAGGAGGGTGGTCACCTGAGTAAAACTCCATAAAAAATTTGCGGCGGTCTCACCCCCATAAAAAGTTATGGGGGTTGAAAGTTGATTATTTTGACAATTTTCATACACTATAATTCAAATAAAATTCAATAAAAAAAATATTATCAAGCAGATGGAGGTGGGGGATCGAAAGAGGGTGGTCACTTGAACAAAACCCGATAACCTAACCTAACCTACCCTATTGATAAAGATATTTAAATAATGTTTTATATAACTTTCTCAATATTTTTATGTATTTTTCATTAGTTTTACCTTTGAATATTGTTTAAGAATGACTATATATAATATTTACATGCCTAGAAATGTATAAAAATTGGCATATTTATTAACTGTGAACCCTTATAACTTTTTAAGTGGCCACGAACTTTTTATGCTACAGTGGTGGGGGAGACCTCCTCATTCGATCCCCCCCATCCCCATCACCGAATGGGGTGGGGCCCATCATCTAGACCTTTCCCCCTAAATTAAGATTTGAAAAACTTTTCACAAACATACACTGATCCAAAACTACTTAAAAATTGCAGGAAGAAATTGTAGTTTAGTATTACTTTATAGTTTATGGTGGCAATATTAAGCTTCCCTTTCAAATTTTTTCATTTACAATTCGTTCGCGTGCTACAATGTGACCCGCGGACCTGGAGCTGGGTAGCTTTGTTATAAAATATGCAATATCTTACGCAGGGTAGACTAAAGACCTATGACGAGTGGCGACCTAAGACCTAACTCTGTTATTCGATTTTCAGCAATTAAGTCAGAGTTCTTAGCCCAATTTTAAAATTGTTATAACTTACTAGTTTTTGTGTCAAAAATGTTCTCATTTTATTGCGGTAATTGGATGTGCTAATTTCATTTTGTAGTTATTTGGAGATACTTAATGCAAGAATGCCTTAATTTATATTACGTTTGTTATGATTTGGTTTAAAAAATTAAACAACAAATTTTTCATAAAAAAACACAAAACAAAAATGTTTAAACTGGCAATATATTTAAATAAGATTAAATTAGTAAGTACACTCTTACTTTTATTTTTAGACTAAAGGGTGGGGGTTATAAATATTGGGAACTTAAAGTTTATTCATACCTATAAAGTATTATAAGTAAGAATTTATTTTTGATTGTTAG
>NW_020439008.1:232506-253234 GCF_000699045.2 Agrilus planipennis | reverse complement strand
TGTTTAGTGCTAATAATTATCTGTATTTTTACAATTATTTTTATTCAAAAACTTTTCCATTTAGTTTCATCTAGGGTTATTATCTACATTTCAAATTTCTATGTTCAGTTCAACTTCAAACATTTCTTCAAACATTTTAAGTCATAAATTCCTTTCCTTTATTATTTGGTTTTATAATATTTGTGAATAATTTCATTGCCATACAGACAAAATGTACGTGATGAATTCAATAATTCCTGGTAGCATAAATGAGATTTTTCTGTCACTAATACCTGGCTCATTGTTAGCTCTTTCATACTTGTTTTCAGAACTTTTCTGTATCTGGTTGAACTCAACACCCCCTCGTCTATGACGAATTTCAGGAAATTCCTTCATTTAGACTCCACCCCCTTTGTTAGTTGTTCTCTAGTTTTAAGTAAATTTAATGTATTAGTTAGTTAGTATGTAAGAAACCTGCTCATTAAACACATCAATCATATTCGCTACTAGTTTTATTTTAATAACATTCTAGTAGAACGGGAGTTCAGAAACGCAACTTTCGAGTGGTCTCCGCATAATTTTTTTATCTCACGACTGCACATTACATGCTACTTATGGTTAGTTATTATATGTATACCTCAGCATTGGAAAAAAAGATCAAAATCAATTTAACTGATGGTTGACAAAAAAAACACATTTTCAGGTTTTCATTTGAAGGTAGGTACATTTTGTAGAAGTATCTATCCAGAATGCGGTTGAAATTGTGTATCATTTATTTCTTTTGAATCATTTTTCCCTACAAAATTTGATCTTTTTTCGACTTTATGAAAAGTAATTTACACTTATCGATGTAATTCTTAAAATATTTTACATTTTGTGAAATTTAATTATTTTGCCAAATAAATTCATAAACTGATTATCGGGGATTGGGGCCAAGAATCTACTTTGTAACAGCGTTTGAATAAACTTCCAAATGTGTGAAATTTAGATAAGAGGAAGAGGAGTGTGACTCAGTAGGCCATGGAAAATATTACTAGTACCTTTTTCACTTCTTGATGATATTTTAGGCCAAATTTGATCTAGGATGATCGCGATTAATAGTTTTAGGATTAATTGGGTAGGTACTTATTATACATGCGTTTGTTGAGTCATCCCAGATCCAGATATGTCTATGATATATATAAGATGAACATAATTATGCATTTCTATCTAAATTAGGTAATCGTCTAGCTACCGAAACTAACGAATTTTTTTATGAAGTGAATAATGAGATGTCATGTTTCTGTACTACAGATTAGGGATACGTGGCATATACATATAATCTGTTCTTTTATAATCTGGCAAGCATCAAGAAACCAACACATTCATTTTACTAAGAATGGGGCGTGCTTGACTCACTTTGAGCTCAGAAAGAACACTTCTAAAGTTGAACTGATTATTATTTATTAGTATATTCTTCAGGATATGTAATTTATTAGAAAAGATACTATTCATGTGCAAGTAAAAGTATTGAAATTGCAAGCATAGACCATAATACACTTTTTAAAACGTCTACGAAGCCGCGTCGGCGGAGTAGCCAAATGAGAGGGTTACCAAATTTTTTTTCTAAATGTTTTTGGTAATTATTTGCTATTTTTTGGCTAAATAATTAATATTTTTGCCGCAGCTGATTCTAGGAAACCATGGATGCGCTGACTTAAAACTAAAGTTAGCGTAGCCATCAAAGGAGGTGTCCAAATAAATGTTACGGGATATTTTTTTACTAATTATTTTTACTATTTGGCTACGTTCTTTTATCAGTATGGGGCGCAAACTCAAACAAAAAAATGGTCAATTAATGGGGAATCGATTGATCCCAATTTTTTTCTTATTATATATTTGCTAAATATGAAGATTGGAAAAACTTTGGCGGTTGTTGTAGAACAAACAGAATAGCTCAAAACCCCAACTCCAAAACACGACACTGTAGTTGTCCGAAGCACTTTTCGGTAACAAAGTTACCTTCTTCAGGTTTGTTCTATATATTTGCTGTTTGAGTTAATCGCTTTTAAATATTAATTAAGAAAAACTAATATACACGGTGTTTCTGAAATAAGTAGCAAGCTGGTAGAAAGTAAAAGGTCACTATAAAACAAGGAAATGTAGTAAATGTTTGTATGTCCAAATGCTCACCTCTTTCAAAAAAAACTTTACCGGCAAATGTAATTATGGGCCCAGAATTAAATGCGACAATGCAACGCTTTTCTCAATCAGCTGGTAATTAGCAGCATCCGTGCTGTATTTTTTCTGAATTTTTGCACTCATGCATTGCTATGTGTTAGATTATAATAAATGTGATTGACGAATGTCTACTGTAGTCCTTTGTTCTTTTAATGTTGTAGACATATGTATGTAGTCAGTCGAATTGGCAGTAGGCTAGTATGTCATTGTCAAGGGTCAGTGTAGAACAGTAGTTGTTACAATGGCGTTTAGTCCGGTAGAACTTGCCATGGTACTAATTGACGATGAATGTGAATAAAATGTCAATGCAACGGTCGAAACGTCTTAAATGCTGTATAGAGATTATTTAGAGAATATAATTTTGGTAAACGCGTTGAGGCCTGTCTTTTAGCACGGGTTTCGAATTTCGAACGATTTTTGTAGTGTAAGTTACATACGTATGCGTGTGTTTCTAATGGGAAGGTAGGGTCATTAGCTGTATAAAAAAAAAGGTAACGCACTTTGGCAATATCTTAAATGGTGGTTTGGAAGTTTAACTTATAGTTAATAACAATTTCCTATCCGGAGTGTATTAATGTTTACGTAATGTTAATCGTATCTCCCTTTTCTGTTTTTAAACCATGTTGAGGTATTCTTTAAATGCATACTAGAAGCGATGAACAATGTTGTTATTTAATTAATTTTTACCCTAATACAGTAGCAAGTTGTTGAATTTAGTTATTAGTCGTTCCGTAATCGGCACTTTCACATTCACCATCAATGCAGCTATTTTCTCAACTCGCTGTACTAATACCTACGCTACGAATTGTAACTTACATTTTTTTTGTTCCTTAATTACGCTGCTTCAATTACCATGCGATTCCCTACTGCATCTAATTAACACTCTCCAAAGCTTGCTACTTATTTCTGAAACATCCTGTATAATATTTCCTAGACCTGATTACTTCGTTGTTCTAATAAAAATAAGGTTTTTTGANTAAAAAAGTTATGGGTAATCATAAGCCCTTAAGAATATAAATTAATTACTAATTAACTAAATACTGACTAACAAAATCATTTATAGGCGAGTTGTTGTCCAGGCTGTGGTCTATTAGGTTGTTTTACCGACGTTTCATTCACAACGATTAACAAAAAATTAGCATAGATGAATAGTAAAATTTGTTTTTTTGTATTTCGTGTTGACGTATCCATACGCACATTAATCCGTACTTCTGAAACATATTATTTTTTGACTTTAGGTCCGTGAAAACTTTAGATCGGAACAGGCGAGCGTGCAAGGCGTGCGTCGCACGCGGGCGACACCTTCAGTGGGGCGGCAAATTAACATCATTGTACAAATTTTTTCGTTGCTTTTCTCCGATTTTTTCCCCAGGAAATTTCTTCCTAGATTTGGACGGCATAACTTTTATTGCACGCGGACACTCAGGCGGCTAGCGGCGGGCCTGGATCGAAATGTCATAAAGAATATATTATTCAATTGGAACTAACAAGATCGGAGCCGACTTTCCATGAGATTTGTCCTTTGGATCTGACCCCAGAAATGCTGTTACAATTAGCATGGAGATTTTGAGTTATTTTAATCTAAAAGCCATTAGATTATATGTCAAATTGGCATCATTTGGATTTTCAAGTTGAAATATTTCAAAATGTTAATATGCTGGGGAAATTCTAAGGTCAGATTCTAATTGCCGATAGAAGATAAATCGGAAATAATCAGTCTCTTGGCTATTTTGTTCTTTTATATTGCATAGTATTCGCAGTAATGCTCACAAAAAGATAAAAAATTGTATTTTTGGAGGTTACGTCTTCAGTATCGTTTCATATATGAATAGCGCACAGTATGAAAAATAGATGGGTATTTTTTATTGCTAAATTAAGCGTTAATAGAAAGTGAAACCGTTATGGTTTTCTTCTGCACAACATATTCGCACATCTTATAATGCTCTCCGCTCCTCAACAGTAAGTATATATTTACTCTCTTTCTTTCATCACATTCTCTCTTTCTTTTTCTGTGGAAAGGTAGCAAGTTGTTGAATTTAGTTATTAGTCGTTCCGTAATCGGCACTTTCACATTCACCATCAATGCAGCTATTTTCTCAACTCGCTGTACTAATACCTACGCTACGAATTTTAACTTACATTTTTTTGTTCCTTAATTATACTGCTTCAATGACCATGCGATTCCCTACTGCATCTAATTAACACTCTCCAAAGCTTGCTACTTATTTCTGAAACATCCTGTATAATATTTCCTAGACCTGATTACTTCGTTGTTCTAATAAAAATAAGGTTTTTTGATTTCTAATCGTTATAGTAAATGTAATCTTTTCTATTGATTTTGATTATATTACAATGTGTGGTCATGCCTGTATAATATTTCCCGTATTTTTATGTTTCTCATACTCTCTTTTTTCATCTAATTTCCAAATTTGTGGTAGTTTTTCCTATATGTNGCCGTATACAGTATTATTCATTTGCATACGCGTTATTTCAAGATGTTTTAAAATGTGTTTATCTACTAAAATTGTATTACTATTTATTTATTTTTGTTTCTTTTAAGATTTAAGGCTAAAAGTGATTGCACTCATTTGTCAACCAAAATTATCACTATAAACGATACCACTTGCACCATTTGTTGAACATATTCGTGTAAATTACATCAGATTCGAAGACAAACGCAAATTAAAATATAAATAAAGATAACAACAATAGGAACAATTGACTATGCAAATAGGTAGAAACGATCGATGATTTTATTAAAAAACAATTGAATGCTTGTACCTACACAAATTCATTTTGAATAATTATTTTCTTAATGATAAGCTAATGTTTTCACGTTTGCCACGAAGTTACATTACGATAGATATTCTATCAAATCAATATACATAAATATGTAGATTCATTTACTTCCTTTGCCTATTGTATATATTTTTTCAGGAGTATACTACAGTCACGCGTCGGGCTGACAAGCACATTTTTTTTTGAAATGTGAAACTAAAGCTAATACAATTCTGAGGCTTCAATTTCGAACCAGAGGATATTAAAGACTAGACTGGGTGGCTATGTTGCACTTTTTTGTTCTTGAAATAAGAAAAAATGCATTTTCGTGGTAGAGGTATGGTAAAAAATCGTATGTGGGTCTTGGGAAAAAAGTCCTTTTAGGAGTTTGACAGGAAATTCCTACTTTATTCTCTATGTGCGCATGATATATATTATATTAGTATTTACTAGCGACTTCGTCTGCGTGAATAGTTTTCTTTATGTTATGTTAATTTTAATTGTTTATAATAGATACAAGAAAAGGGATTTAAGACTATTCCACTCTTGATAGTTTCCTCTTCGTGTTTTTAAAAACCCATTGAAACTGGTTTACCTGTTAGAATAGTAATACATATTATTCACATACAAAAATTCTGAGAAATTTAATAGTTACTTTTTTTTTCACCATTTGTAGATTATTAAATGATTTTTTTGGATTAATATTGATATTAGAGGTAAGATATATTATTAAGGTGAAATTTCAATTGAATAGAATTTTTTTAAATAGATGTAGGTACTTACACTTATTAGTGTGGATTGATACATCCTGTAGTTTAGTTCACTATATTTATTTTTTGCTTACTACTTATTAGTTGTTTTAAACAAGTACAATGCATTTTGTTATTTATGGAGAAATTTGCTTCAGGTATGTAACGATAAGTAATTTTCTGCCTCGACAATACGAATAATTTTCTATGGAAAATTGCTCGTCATAACAGATCTTAATACACAAACCTCGTTTCAAATGTATGCACGGTAAGCTAGTTTTTGTGAAGTACCTACTCTCGGCTCCGAGCTATTAAATTTCAAATTTCCTATTAATTTATCGATCGAGTCTGAAGCAGATGAGTTTTGCTGAAACAGCTATTACTAGAAATAAGCAGTTCAACAATTCGTGTGCTTGGTTTGCTTAACTTAAATCTACAATGAATGTCGTAAATTCTTATTTGATTCTTTAATAATAATAACATGCATGTTTTAAATGAAGATATATATGTATCTTTTATTCAAATCTTAATTGAACTTGAGTTTAATGAATCTCAAAGTCAGACTTTTTAATTTTTTTTTATTTTGATCATTTATTTAAATCAAAAGAATTGCGTTTTTTACCATACGAATGCTCTTGAAGTATGAACATTTAAACTTTTTTCTGGTTTCTTAATAAGTGTTAAAGAAAAGGAATTATTTGTTATTTTAAATTAAGTGGGAACAAGACTAATATTATTTTTGAATATGATTTCCTTTCGGAAAAAATTTGTTGGTGCTAAATTTTATAAAAAAGCAAAAAATCTGTAGAAAATGGATAATTTCTACTGAGAATAAAAACAGACAGATAGACACACCAGTGATGCAATAAGGGTTCCGTTTTGCATTCGGACGTACGGAACTCTAACCCGAGAACTAACTTAACATTGTACTTGGAAAAGAGCATGTTTTCCCATACATTCAAACTGCGAATGTAAAATTGTACACACAATATATTTTTGTTAAAAGGCTTATCACGTTATGTTCAGACCATACACTCCTTACAAATTTTCCTGTAATCTATAAGTAAAGNAAATTCTAATCCTTACAAAAAACCCTTTCATTTGATATGTCACACGGTACAGTTTGCAATACCATTTTTTTAAATTTCCTATTGGCCCCCAAAAATGAACCCCATATTCAAAATTAATTTATTTACGTTATGCGTCCGTGTTTGGGTCACAGAAATTCATATGTTTATTAAATTTCAACGGAATCAGTAGATACGGAACAAATGGACTGAAAGACACACACACGAGTGATCCCTTTTTCATTCGGACGTATGGAACCCTAAAAACTATTAAAATATCTAATTTTATGACAGCAAGTTCAACAACTTGATTTGCAGTACAATATTACAATAATTACTTATGTCAAGCAAAAAGGCGTCATACGCAGTCAAACCCAAATCTGTCACTGCAGATCGGCGTTTAAGTAGTGTAACGGGGTTAAAATAATTGAATGCAAGCACTTACTGAGTTTTACTATTTTGTCCTACATAATGTGAAATTCGTCTTTTTGTCATTTTGTTAACATCGATTAATTTTATTCTCTTGTTCTCATCACTAGGGAGCGGACTAGCGGATCGTTTATGCATGCCGTCATTATCAGGCGCCAAGCTAGCATTATATGTGTGAAAATCAGAGTGAAAACAAATGTGCATCTCATGTCACATGTACCGTATGCAGTGGTCTCGTGAAAATGCTTTCCAGGCACTTTCACATATGGGGCCGCACTGATTACAAAGCGTAACACTTGGTATTCGTTGATTTCATTATTTTCAGGCCATAAAATTTTTTGAACGTCGGCCTAAGAACGGACCTTATATGAGCGAATAACGTTCGCTCTTTACTCATCGCCGTATACAGTATTATTCATTTGCATACGCGTTATTTCAAGATGTTTTAAAATGTGTTTATCTACTAAAATTGTATTACTATTTATTTATTTTTGTTTCTTTTAAGATTTAAGGCTAAAAGTGATTGCACTCATTTGTCAACCAAAATTATCACTATAAACGATACCACTTGCACCATTTGTTGAACATATTCGTGTAAATTACATCAGATTCGAAGACAAACGCAAATTAAAATATAAATAAAGATAACAACAATAGGAACAATTGACTATGCAAATAGGTAGAAACGATCGATGATTTTATTAAAAAACAATTGAATGCTTGTACCTACACAAATTCATTTTGAATAATTATTTTCTTAATGATAAGCTAATGTTTTCACGTTTGCCACGAAGTTACATTACGAAAAGGTCTTACAATTAATTAATTAATATGGGTTTATTTAAATAAAGTTAAAAATTCTTTAAAAACAGCTTTTAAATTGTTGGTGTTTGAAACGTTGCAATCGGTTTCGGAAACAAATTTTATTAATTTAGATACTTAGGGCATACTCCCATATTTGTACACAAGTAGACTTCAGATGATGGGATATTTTAGATATTGAGATATTTTAACTTATTATATTTATGCACCTTTAATTACTTGTTACATTTGTTCACAGGATATTTTTTCAAAAATGATAATTTAAAGAAATAACTTGTAAGATAAGTGATTTATTTATGTGGTCTATTAGACATATCTCATGATATATGTAATTGCAATTAAATGGCAAAAATTTAGCTCCTGACATGGACGTGCTATTTCCAACTAAAATACTGCTAATATTTCTGGATATAGCTATCAAGTTTCTTATTTCAAATGAAACAGCATGTATATTTTTACATTTTTGATATTATGCACCTATATTGAATTTTAAGGTCGATTGCTATCTAGTCTAAATTTAATTTTGTTTGCTTTTGAGATACTTTGAACTTTTGAAAATACGTTATTTAACGAAAGCATAACCCCATTAAAACATTAGTTTTTCCATATTTAATTCATTACGACTTTAACCGTAAATAGTGAAAATATATCGGTATAAAATATTAGCTACAGATTTGTACATTTAGAAAAAACCTTTGACAATGTTAAATGGATCAAGATGTTAGATATACTTAAAAGTGTAGGGATGAGTTACATCAACATCATTAAAGGCAGTACAACTGTAGGGATAGATATAGAGAGGAAAAGATTAGTACGCTTAGATTTGCGGATGATATAGCAGTCTTAGCATCTAGCAAGGAGAGATGGTTTTAAATAAAATGGAAGAGGTGTTGACAAAACAGTATTGTATGAAAATAAATAAAGGTAAAACAAAAATACTGGTAGGCAAGGGAAAATAGTAGGAAAAGAGCGAATACAAGGATAGGAGACGAAAAATTAGAAGAAGTGGCTGATTTCAGGTATCTAGGAAGTCAAATAGGTCAGGGCGGAATGAGTAGTAGGAATATAAAACAGAGGATAGCGCAGGGTCGAGTCCCCTTCAATAAAAATAAGTCAGTTTTGTGCTCGCCAACGATTGAATTTATAAATTCGAAAAAGATTGTTAAAGGTGTATGTTTGGAGCGCGGCTCTGTACGGGTACGAAATATGGACGGTGGGCGCGGCGGAAAAGAAAAGTGTTACTAGCGAATCATGAGAATACCGTATATACAGAAGGTTAGAAATGAATAGGCATTAGAAAGAATAGAAAAACAGAGGACTTTATGGAAGTCATTAAAAAATAAGCGAGATAGGCTGGTAGGACACCTTCTCAGGCATGAAAGTCTAGCAGAGACAAATTAGAGGCAGAAACAGAAGTTAAGAGGAGTAGAGGCAAATAGTTAGGAATGTGGGATGTTCTAGTTTTAGGGAAATGTGAAGATTAGCTCATGACAGGAAGAAGTGGAGGTGCGCGTCCAACCAGTCTGAGAACTGACGACCTTATGATGATGTTAGGTATAAGTACATACTGTTCGTTTCAAGAAGTTAGAGATATGCTCCTTCCCTTTTATTAGGATGCGCCGTAGCATAATTCCAAATCAATCGTATTTGTCTGCGTAGCTCATTTCCTCACCGATCATCGAGCGAGAGCTAGACAAAAGTGTACAGCACTATTTGCAAAATTATTTAAACTGTCTCGTTAAAATTTAAGAATATGCTTTATTTAAAAGCATATTTAGCTAAAAATAATAACAAGTGAATTAACATAACGTTCTGCACACCTATAAAACTTTTGCTTTGTTTTCTATTGTTAATTTATATACATTTTTGTTTTAAGAAATTGCTAAACATTTTCGTCTAGTACTGTACAGTTCTAGCCGATCTCCTAAGACCGCCTATCGAGCGCTCTGCTCGTTCAAGCTTGTTCCAACTATTTCTGTCTTGCTCACGCCTAGTGTGTATTCTTTCTATCTTCGCGCAGATTTCTTCAAGGTCACAATTATAAAAAATTGAAATGGACTGTAATTGTTTTTTTGATGGGTTATTCGCGGCCTTAATTTTTTTTTTGTTTTTTTTTTTAACTCCATTTTATTTACAATCAGTCCTTGTAGGGCAATAAGCAAATTTAATAATACAAATAGGTATAAAAATAAAATAATGTACAGAGGTCAAATAATTAATTAACTGATTAATTTAAAAGCCCCACAACTTGTTAGTTTTAAATGGAACACCTTGCATTTTATATTGATATCATAGATCTTTTTCGAATTGAATCTACTGACCTTGCTCGAAACAAACATCCTAACAAAACTGAAATTAACAATTTATAAAGAAATAAAGTTTTTCGAAAAACTATATGTAGAAATCCTCTAGCAAATTTTAATAAATAGAAATGAAGATGCTTAATGAAATAAGTTCTGGTAGATTTTAATGTATTTACGTACCTAAATCCATGTAGGTACATATATGTATCCATCATTAGCAACCGATATGGGATTTTCGATTAAATGCTTACCTTTTTACCTACAATACGGTATTTCAATTAAATTTTAATAGTGTCGATTTCTATCAACTTGCGAAGTGATATTACACACTAAGTTCGAGTAGTTACATTAAGAAAAATATTTCGATTTTGCCTTGAAGTATTAACAAATTGTTAAAGGATACAAACAGGTATCGTATCATATTATTTTCTAACGTGATTAGCATACGCGTAAAATTACTGATGTCCAAAATACCATTTATCCTTGTCCATACGTGGTACGTGTTTGAACAATTTTATCGTTTGATTATTCAAAAGTGAATTTCAACAGCGTTTGTATGTAAAATGATACCTTATCAATATTTACAAGTTGAATTTTGTTTTGTTTGTGGCGTAAAGTCTGTTATAAACGAAGACATTATTGCTGCAATATAATTTGTGTGTGCAATATGAATCTAAAGACTCTAACCTCAAATAAAGTCTTCTGTTTTTCATTCAACAGTATCGTAAGTTAAATATTTAACGATTGTGTTTCTAGTTATTTTAAAATAAAAAATTGGAAATATGTGTAATGCAAGTACTAGTTATTGTATACGTATACGTATACCTATGTATGTTATATATGCTCATTAACGATTCCGATTAGGTATATTTAATTGGTTCAATAAAACAAGTCGTTCGACAGTGTGTATCTGGGAATATAAATATAATTTTTACTAATTATCTTCAATTTATTCGCGCAACAGTTCCTCAATATTTATTAATTGCTAGTTATTTTTAGGATTAGTAGTGAATTTGGAAGGAAGGATTTTGTAGCGTTTAAAGATTGCAAATCTACTCTGTTTGTGCTCAGGTAGACTCAAAAAAATAGAAACATAATAAGATGTGAGTTTTGATTTGAGACTTCGACCACTCTTCTAACTTGTATACATCAAGAGTAATCAATTTAATGAGAGTCAAAGAAGAATTGTCTAGAAACGATTGATATGGAACATTAAGTATTAAATGCAGATGTTATACTATAAAACAGCAGTCGTGGTCTTACACTTGAGCTTAATAATGGATAGCATACGCCTTTTCACACATTTAATAGAATAATGACCAGATAACCACTTTGTTCTGTAATACATATGCAATTTGTATTTTTTATTTTGTTGAAATTTTATAAAAATGCTGTTCTAGCCAACAGAGGTAAATATTCACTGAACAATATGCAGGGTAGGTTAGGTTATAGTGGGTAAAAATTAATACAGTTTGAAATTTTAACTTAATGAATTTTTTCTACTTGTCGAAATGCCACTGTTCCTCTAAACTATTTGGGATATTGCTGCGGTTTTTATAATTGGTTAGGAAGTAAGAATGGTAGAGAAATGACGAAGTTTTTCGATCTGGTTGGAAAGAGTCGCGATGAAGAGACGCCGCTGCAGCTAATCCCGACTGGAAATTAGTTCAGTATAGGGTCCGATCCGGATGAGGAGTTCCTGAAGACTGATCAGTGATAAATCAGGGCTTCCTGATCTGGATATGATTAAAAATCGTCACGCCAAATATGATCCGCACAGGATCCGTTTAAAAGATCCATTCCGGATCCGTTCCAAAGATCCCAGCCGGATGCGTTCTAAAGTACCATGCTGGATCCTTTTGAAAGATCCATGCCCGATCCATTCAACAGAATCATGCCCGATCTGACCAAAAGATCCATACTGGCTCCGTTCAAGAATCAGGATTAATTTTATTTTTACTTATTTATTTGACATTAAATAATTAAGTGAATAAATATCAGCATTTTATCTTAATTTTCTTAATGATTTTAAGTACACTTTAAATATATAGTTTTTCAAACTGTAAGGTTAATTATTATTTATTATTTTTATTTTCTTTATTCCAAGTTTTTTAGAGAAGTAAATATTAAGAAGGGAGTCAGACAGGGATGCACACTGTCACCGCTACTTTTTAATCTATACATCGAAGACGCGATCAACATCATTAAAGACAGTACAATTGTAGGGATAGATATACATGGGCAAAAGATAGTATGCTTTGATTTGCAGATGATATAGCAGTATTAGCATCTAGCAAGGAGGAGTTAGAGATAGCTTTAAATAAAATGGAAACGGTATCGACAAAACAGTACTGTATGAAAATAAATAAAAATGAAACAAAAATACTAATATGCAAGGGAAGAAAAAGTAGGGAAAGTGCGAATATAAAGGTAGGAGACGAAGAATTAGAAGAAGTGGCCGATTTTAGGTATCTAGGAAGCCAGATAAGTCAGGGCGGAAGGAGTGGCAGGGATATGAAGCAGAGGATAGCGCAGGGTCGAGTCGCCTTCAATAAGAAGAAGTCACTGCTGTGCTCGCGAACGGTTAATTTAGAAATTCGAAAAAGGGTGTTAAAGGTGTATGTTTGGAGCACGGCGTTGTACGGGTGCGAAATATGGACGGTGGGCGCGGCGGAAAAGAAAAGGTTAGAAGCGTTCGAAATGTGGTGTTATAGGCGGATGATGAGGATATCGCGGGTAGAAAAGGTTAGAAATGAAGAGGTATTAGAAAGAATAGGAGAACAGAGGACTCTGTGGAACTCAATAAAAAATAGGCGAGATAGGTTGATAGGACACCTTCTTAGGCATGAAGGTCTAGTCAGAGACATATTAGAGGCAGAAACAGGAGTTAGGAGGGGTAGAGGTAGACCTAGATTAGATTACTCTTCGCAAATAGTTAAGGATGTGGGTTGTTCTAGTTTTAGGGAAATGCGAAGTTTAGCTCAGGATACAAAAGAGTGGAGTTGCTTGTCCAACCAGTCTTAGGACTGACGACCTTATATGGATGATGATGATGATTCCAAGTTTTTACATTATTTATGATTCTATTAAAGGTATCATTAAATTAACTTTTTTAAATCTGATTCGATGGTCTTCTAAATTTTTATGCATGATATCTGGATACCAATCACCATGCGGTCAGAGAACCACTCAGGAGATCACTAACAGCGACAAGTGATATCCGCCCCCATATAACACCCCCTGTTCCTTGCCAACGAAATCACACACCCGCATTTTGTAGTCAACACCAATGAAAATATCTGCGTATATATCTAAAGTCATTTATGCCTGGGTTACGATATCCTATTTATGACTTCTGGTATGATCAACTTATCCTTCAACATATAGGCTTACGAAGAAGTTGTACATACATCATACTGGATATCACAGAACCAGTAACTGACGCCGATTTCCTAGCGCATTGTCAATTACTTATCAACTTAAGCAACCAATGTCTGCTGGATCAACATGCTCATCTTTCCGGCCTTGATTAAGCAACTGGTGATAGCCCACCTTCTATCACATTCATAACGGACAGCAAAACCGCTCTGTCCAAATATGATAATCTCATCAATTAGTTTCCGATACTATTACTACCCAGCGTTCACATTAACCTTCTCAAACATTCAACAAGTCAAATGAAATGATTGAGGCTGCTGTAACATGTCACAAAAGTAATAATTGGACCCAGATTCTTTCCACAGTATGATTGGTTATCCATTCAGTCTGGAAGGGAGACTTGAAAACAACAATCGCGGACATATTATATAGAAAGCCACATCGTCTACTAGAAGAAATTCTTACTTCGTCCATTCCTAAATCTTACAACAGCCCTTCGTCTTACATACAACAATTTCGTCAACATTTCTAGCTCTTTTGACCTACACCAGGAATAGGGTGTGATGAGAAGAAAACATTCCTCTACAAGGTGCTTCAAACAACAAATTACGTTCTCATCCAACATGATGGTCCAAAAATCTGTCTGAAATTCTTCTCCAACGGACCTTTGAAAGTCCTCAGTAGAAATGAATGTGTTCACTGTTCAATTGCCCAATCGTATCAATTCACAGACTCAAACTAGCACTCAGTACATTCAAATCAGCATTGCTCATGGTATATAAATGATTATATGCACGCACATAAATAAACACCGACGAGACGCCGCAAAACTAGGTTACAATGCAGACCGATGTAAAATACCAATTCAGTTATTTAGCTTTAATCAATAAGTATGTAGCAATTAACTATAAATAGTCTGTATGTACGATGAATAATTCAGTATTGAAAGGGTCTCGTCTTTATTTTCAGACACCGAACAGTTACAGATAGCTGTAGTGTAACCGTTACACTACAGCTATCTTACACTGTAACGTTTCTTACGGCGTTCTACAATATTCTACATATCATTTGTTTTGACAAAATTTAAATAAATATATACACGGTTTTGAAAGGAGTAGAATTACGACTTTTGCTTAAAAATATATTTAATACACTCTTTTCGNTATGCGTCTTCGGTTAACTCTATCGTGGGTTCTGCGAGACGACATGTTTACACTGTATATACACAGTCGTTACACAGGGTTGGTAATCACAACGATTGTTTGAATCCCACTCCTGAATGAAAGGAGTAGAATTACGACTTTTGCTTAAAAATATATTTATTACACTCTTTTCACTTATGGTGTACAATTCAGCACAGTCAAAGAGCAATACCACTTAACTCGCTCAACTACAAAGAAAGAATGCCTCTTTTCCCTTTTGGTATATACATAGGTATATACCATACATATATTCATGGACTAAATAATAAACTAAATAATGAACAAAACACCGCTCTCCGGCAAGGAATAGTAGTCCCACAGAATGTAAACAATGACGTGGTCACGAACAGCCAGAGGAACTCCAAGGCAGAAATAGGTTCTTACAGTTTTACCTTATAAAATTAGTGAAACAGCATATTCAACTTACTTCTAATAAATATAGAAGGTCTTAATGTTCCTAAATTTTAGGTTACATCTTTGTAAGTGTAGTTAAATAGGGTAGTATGGTGAACAAAAAATTCTGACATAACTAACTTCGTATGCGACATATTATACGATTTAGCTTATTTACCCGTTGTAATATAAAGCAACACGAAAAATAGGTAAAGGTACTTTACAATTTCGTGGGCGAAAAATCGTTTTTGCTGGGGTGTAATGGCTATAGCCACTCAAATTATTTTTTTGCTGCGTCCTCAATTTATTTTATGTTGGCTTCCCATTCAAGATGAATAGAGTGGGACTTTATTTACCAAACGCGATTCATTAGGGCGGAAGTTACGACCGATTGTGTATGTATATATGTTCCGTTTCGGACAAATCATTTGAAAAACCTTTTTGTTGTTTCATTGCCGTGTTGCATGTGTCGAAAATGAATCCTTCCAAATTTGTAGTCCTTAAGTCCATTAATCTAAATCTATTAACTTCTAGCTCCACCATAATAATCATTCTATAATCTAATTTCCAAAACTAAACCCGGTTTTCATCAACATATGTGATAAGGGTATAATTGATAACATCAAAGAAACTGAACAGAAGCACATAATGAAGTTTTGTTGTCATGTTTTTCCCAAAACAACTGTTTATAAAAAAATAAAGCTACGTAGGGGCAAAGGTTTTTTATTTATGTGAAACCACGGCCTACGTTTCGCACTCATATACGAGGCATCTTCAGGACTAGGTTTCTAAGATTTCTAAGGTTTTTTGTCACGGTACACACTAAGGTGAAATATATGTACGTAGATGTAATAAATTAAATAAAACAAGAATATGTCAAAAATACCACAAATGGCGTGGTGAGCGCCATCTGTAGTACGATGCTACATTTGAGGATTACGTATGCTCCAGCAAGGTCCATTTAAAATATGGATACCTACTTGCTGAAACTAATCCCGGCGTAGCTCACCTCAACGTGATAGGTACGTTACCATAATCGAACAAAATAATTCGAAGTGGTCTGTATTCTGTCGAAACTGATGAGATCCAAAAAGATCGAAATCCCGATCCGCGTCTGGCAGTTTCGACAGAATACTGACCACTTCGAATTATTTTGTTCAAGGATATGTCAGTATGTGACCGAACTGTTATAATTTCTGTGTTTCTGTTGTTTTTTGGTGTATGGGCTCGTTTAAACAGTTTCAACTGTATCTTCTCATTAAATATCCGCTGACTAACAATTAAAAGTTCATTGGCTTAGTGTTTAAACGACTTTTTGAACAGAACTTAATTTGGTCTGGGAGGTTGGTGAATGGTGAGGGTGGTATTTAACGTGAAGTCCGCCAGAAGGAAGACACGACATCGAGCGGCATGGCCTAGAAGTTTAGACCATTGCATAGCATTCGGGAGGACGCCGGTTCAATTCCGGGTCCGTCTGTCTTGGTCCAAGTTTTGCTGTGGTTTCCTTGGATCATTTAGGCAAATGTTGGGACAGTAATATTCCTCAGATAATCTTTCATTCTCTTCTGTGTTCATTTCATCCGTCTCATCTTTGTCACCTGAACTACCACCCACCAATTCCACGATTCTTGAAAGGAGGCTGAAGAGGGCCTTCCGCCCTACCTCCCGGAGTAGGCCGGAGAGACTGCCCGCCCACTAGCTGGTGGGAATGAAACACCCAAAAGTTTTTTTAGAAGGAAGGCATGAACCAACAACAGTAGTGTTTTCGCCGGGTACCTACACCCGGTTATCCAGTATCCGACAAAATCACTGTCCAGTGCATCTCCATTGTGAATAGTAACATCAGCAGCTAAATTAAAATTATCTAATTTATACCTTAAAATTCCCAAAAGAAAACCTTGGTAATATTACTGCATAATAAATTTAATAAGTTCNTTTATAGATATAACAGTACTTCTTGCCCTGAAATATGATAGGTGATTATTAAAACTCTGCTTCTAATTTAATCTGTTGTGTTATCAGAAAAGGGAGATATATCAGTATTGTTAAGAAATCTGCGTGTTATTCCGCATGTATTATTACTATTTTCTCGGTCTTCTCAGTTTCCACTGGTTAACTTTGAGCAAGTGAAGACGGGATAATGCCAAAGAACCTCACTCACATCTTTTGGGATACGATATGGAAAAGAAAACCTTGGTAATATTACTGCATAATAAATTTAATAAGTTCAGTTATAAAAAGTTTCATTGCATACTAAATACTAATGTGATCAATAAAGTTATTACAAAGATTTATGGTAGTTAATATTCTGCCTAAACCGTCAGACTTTGATCGCGATTTAGAATTCATTGGATCTTGTCAGTCATATCTACTTGCTGAATTGTCACCACACTGTTTGTTTTTATTGCTCGAATTAACATGCGTGTAAGTATATAAATATATTTAAATTTCCAATAAAACTCGTTTAACAGATATCTCAGTAAATATACTACAACGTTATTAATGATAGTAATAAATTTAACAAACAGGTCAGTAAATTACTCATGAAGTATATTTCCAATGTAACTGATGCAAATAATAAACCTACAATGTCGCTTTTGTTACGAACCTTTTGATTAGTTACGTAGATGCTACCAGCATAAAACTAATTTAATCTGATTGCTACGTAATTGCACCTATACCCTTTTATAGATGAGTGTCATCTGAAATTTCTTTTGTTGTATGTTGTAAGCACAATCCAAAATCCAAACGGTGATAGTGATGCAATATCAAATGAAATTTATANTTTAAACAGTTTCAACTGTATCTTCTCATTAAATATCCGCTGACTAACAATTAAAAGTTCATTGGCTTAGTGTTTAAACGACTTTTTGAACAGAACTTAATTTGGTCTGGGAGGTTGGTGAATGGTGAGGGTGGTATTTAACGTGAAGTCCGCCAGAAGGAAGACACGACATCGAGCGGCATGGCCTAGAAGTTTAGACCATTGCATAGCATTCGGGAGGACGCCGGTTCAATTCCGGGTCCGTCTGTCTTGGTCCAAGTTTTGCTGTGGTTTCCTTGGATCATTTAGGCAAATGTTGGGACAGTAATATTCCTCAGATAATCTTTCATTCTCTTCTGTGTTCATTTCATCCGTCTCATCTTTGTCACCTGAACTACCACCCACCAATTCCACGATTCTTGAAAGGAGGCTGAAGAGGGCCTTCCGCCCTACCTCCCGGAGTAGGCCGGAGAGACTGCCCGCCCACTAGCTGGTGGGAATGAAACACCCAAAAGTTTTTTTAGAAGGAAGGCATGAACCAACAACAGTAGTGTTTTCGCCGGGTACCTACACCCGGTTATCCAGTATCCGACAAAATCACTGTCCAGTGCATCTCCATTGTGAATAGTAACATCAGCAGCTAAATTAAAATTATCAAATTTATACCTTAAAATTCCCAAAAGAAAACCTTGGTAATATTACTGCATAATAAATTTAATAAGTTCAGTTATAAAAAGTTTCATTGCATACTAAATACTAATGTGATCCATAAAGTTATTACAAAGATTTATGGTAGTTAATATTCTGCCTAAACCGTCAGACTTTGATCGCGATTTAGAATTCATTGGATCTTGTCAGTCATATCTACTTGCTGAATTGTCACCACACTGTTTGTTTTTATTGCTCGAATTAACATGCGTGTAAGTATATAAATATATTTAAATTTCCAATAAAACTCGTTTAACAGATATCTCAGTAAATATACTACAACGTTATTAATGATAGTAATAAATTTAACAAACAGGTCAGTAAATTACTCATGAAGTATATTTCCAATGTAACTGATGCAAATAATAAACCTACAATGTCGCTTTTGTTACGAACCTTTTGATTAGTTACGTAGATGCTACCAGCATAAAACTAATTTAATCTGATTGCTACGTAATTGCACCTATACCCTTTTATAGATGAGTGTCATCTGAAATTTCTTTTGTTGTATGTTGTAAGCACAATCCAAAATCCAAACGGTGATAGTGATGCAATATGCAAATGCAATTTATAAGACAAGAATAGTGTAGTGGCTACTTCGTACTTCTACATTTAAGTGATTATTAGTTTACCTCACGTTCCGCTATTATTCAAAATAGGGGCACGTGATAAGCTAAATTCAGTTGAACCAATTTGTTAACGTTGATCATCGCCTAGGAAACCGGGGGTAAGCCTCTCAATATCTAAGATAGAAATCTATATTACCTACGTTAAAAAGTGGATCCTTAAATATTCTGTATACCATTAAACATGCAATGTATTTTAACCCGAGCAACGCCGGGTTTTGCTGCTAGTAAATAGGTAAAAGTTATTTATGTATGTATTGGAATATTTATTACCCCCATTTAAATGCCTCTTTGTCAATTTCTTATTTATATTTTAGTCAATTGCACATAAAAAACGTACATTAGGTATACACAAAATGAAAAGGTAAGTTCATTTTTGTAAAATGCCTTTCGCACGTGTTCAGTATTCAGTATATCTATAATAGTATATTCTAGATCGATTGTAACAGTTGCATACATTCTGGAGTTTTCTGGATCATTTCAGAAATTTTTAGAACTTTCCAAAAAGTCTCATAAGTTAGAAAAGGACAGATATATATTGTTTCAGATTTTCGTCACCCACCGCCACCAAACTCCCTTACTTTCAGCAGGAGACCAAGGGGTATTTCCCCTCCCCCCCTAACGCAAAGTTGATAGGACATGGTGGTGATAGAGAAAACCCTGTCTTTGCGTACGCACATTAGCATTATATATATATTTAGAGTTAAAACTACTGAAATACTGAGCAAAATCATTAAAACAAA
The DNA here is from genome assembly GCF_000699045.2 of Agrilus planipennis. Classification (NCBI taxonomy): domain Eukaryota; kingdom Metazoa; phylum Arthropoda; class Insecta; order Coleoptera; family Buprestidae; genus Agrilus; species Agrilus planipennis. Next base: position 233,073 of record NW_020439008.1, on the reverse strand, counting down.
TATGTTCATAGACATATATTGTAGAAAATATAGTACCTGCAGCTTAAGAATTACAATGAAGCAGCGACTCATCTATTTAATATAAATGAAGCTTAATTAAAAGGAATACTCACCCCTAATTACCACAAATAATTTTATTTTAGCGGACGCGTGTCTCGGCCACTTCATATGTGGGCATTATCAACGCGAGACGCAGTCAAGTGGGCGAAACACGTGTCCGCTCAAATAAAATTATTTGTGGTAATTAGGGGTGAGTATTCCTTTTAATGTTTAATTAATATTTACCACAGTCTCTTCTTTCTAATTTTATAAATGAAGCTGAAGTAATAGACAATTTAATGTTTCTCTTTCAGTTTTCAGTACCAGGATTAATAATTGTTACGTTAAAATCAGGAAATGTTCACGAAATCATATACATATATACATCACTTAGGATATCTACAGCCAAAATGAAAGAGGGTGGCCACCTGAGTAAAACCCCATAAAAAATTTGCAGCGGTCTCACCCCCAAGTTATGGGGGTTGAAAGTTGATTATGTTGACAATTTTCATACACTATAATTCAAAT
>NW_020439008.1:218846-232256 GCF_000699045.2 Agrilus planipennis | reverse complement strand
AATATTTATTGCATTTTTTAATAAAGGGAACATGTTTTTTATAATAAATTATTTCAGATTTAAACCTGATGTTTTTACGCAATAATATATGCCATTTTGTTTTTTAAAATTCTAGCCTTTGGGACTCTTCAAGTCTGTCTTCAATGCTGAGTGAATTATTCAAAGTTTCCATAGATTCGAGCAATTGATTGAGTAAATTATGACACCTGTTTAGCTGGTGAGGTAACTAATGTACTTTTGATAATTTTTCTGCATATTTAGCAAAACGTTTCTGCTTATCTGTAGCAGCATTCACCAGCTTTGTAAAACATGAGAATAGTTTTCACTAAATAAGTCGTAATGTTTTAAATGTAATGTAAAAACGCTATTACGACTTTAACTGCCCATTCAAAAGTTATAAACAAGATTTAATAACTATTAACTAGATATCTGTTGTGTATAATAAAATAAATATAAACACCTAAGTAATAGAATATTGGGATCACTGTAGTCACAGCAATAATACAATTCAAATTAAGATAAGACGTGTGTGACTATAGCGTTTTTATTAATACTGATATCATATGACTTAGGTGTTTTCTGTGATTATTATTATTTTACCGCTCTTCTCAGTTTTCACTGGTTAACATTGAGCAAGTGAAGACGGGCTAATGCCAAAGAATCTCACTCACATCTTTTCGGATACGATAAGGAAACCTATTTTCTGTTCTTAAATTTTATGAATCTGACAGTACTTCTTCTCCTGAAATCTAATCGGTGATTATTAAAACCTCCGCTTCTAATTTAACCTGTTGTGGTATTAAAAAAGGGGGATTTGTCAGTATTGTTAAGAAATCTGCGTATACTATTCCGCATGCATTATTACTATTTTCCTGGTCTTCTCAGTTTTCACTGGTTAACATTGAGCAAGTGAAGACGAGCTAATGCCAAAGTATCTCACTCACATATTTTGGGATGCGATATGGAAACCAATTTTCTGTTCTTAAATTTTACAGATATAACAGTACTTCTTGCCCTGAAATATGATAGGTGATTATTAAAACTCTGCTTCTAATTTAATCTGTTGTGTTATCAGAAAAGGGAGATATATCAGTATTGTTAAGAAATCTGCGTGTTATTCCGCATGTATTATTACTATTTTCCCGGTCTTCTCAGTTTTCACTGGTTAACTTTGAGCAAGTGAAGACGGGATAATGCCAAAGAACCTCACTCACATCTTTTGGGATACGATATGGAAACTTATTTTCTGTTCTTCAATTTTATAGAGCTAACAGTGCTTCTTGTCCACATATATAATCAGTGATTATTAAAACTTCCGCTTCTAATTTAACCTGTTGTGTTTTCTGAAAAGGGGGATGTCAGTAGGTACTGTTAAGAAAACTGCGTACTATTCCGCAAGTATCAAGTTTTATTTATTTCTGTAGACTTATATACGCAAGTTTATGCGGTTTCAACTCGATGTAATGTTTTAGGTATAACGCCTATTGATGATATTATTATTGGAATAATTTGAACTGTATTCTGATTCCACATTTCTTTTATTTCATTAGCCTAAGGAATATATTATGGAATATACTCAATACGTTTTGGTTTAAGATTTTCAGTGTTTGGTACGGCAACGTCTATTAGATAAGTTGTTTTAGTTTCTTTGATGGTCAGTGTGATGTCAGGTCTATGATTAACTGTTTTGTCTGTATTTATGTCTCTATTCCAATAAAACTTGGCTAGGTGCGGTTTACTGATACTTTTTGTGGTTTGTATTTATAAGCAGTACGGCTCTATCTGTCTATCTGATCCATGAACTTTTTAGCTAACAGCGAGTGTATCTGTTTAGCAACATTATTATGCCTTTCGGTATATTATCGACTGGCTAAAAATGAGCAACTCCCAGTGATGTGGTTGTTTGAATTGTTTTTCGAGATGTGTTGCATGCTCGGCATTTGTCGGATTGTGAGATTTTTAATAATATATTCTTCATACTTTTTTGTTTTTATTATTTTGTCGTGAATCATTATCATAAATCCCTTAGTTTCTGAGAATAGTATATTTCCTTTCTTTACCACATAGGTATTAGAATCTTTTTTTATCAATATGTTCCTGCTGTTGTTGGTTCGAGTATTTCCCATGAAGCACTTTTGATTTCCACATTTTGGAATTTGAATTTTTCTTTTATAATTTTATCCTCAGGATTAAAATCAGTCTCATTAAGGTATAATGGTGTACCAGAGGTTGAAATGGCGCGGATTGATTATTATTATTATCATTAAACTATAAAGTTATAAACTATATATTAAGCTATAAATATTTTGAAGAGCCCGATTTACTTTTTTATTGATTGAGTCGTACAGTTAAGTTGTCTTGCTGTACTTGTATTGGTAATTATTTTCATTTGTATAATCTAAATATAATCGGATAGGTATTCGTCTAAATTTTGCATGATTCTACATATCTTCCAGAAAATTCGTTTTAAACAAAAATGTTGATGAAATGTCAGTTTATAATGTCCATCTAATACAACCTATAATCGGTCAACGAGTTTTGTTTAATTTTCCCGTACTCATCCGACGCACGTTGTACACTTTTGCAGAAGATTGCAACTCTATTGTATGATATTTTAAGATAACTTTACTTGGTATATTCGTTTTTATGTAAGCGTTTCCAGTATTACAGGAAAATCGAAAATGGGTACAGAGAAAGTGATTGAATAGCTACGACTTTACGTTACCTCGTAGTTTACGATCTTCTTCTATTATTAATGCACATGATACTCAATACAAACTGCCTTACAGTCTCACACTTCGTACGTAAAAATTCACGTGCTTTGTTAGTGTGACTTTTGCGTCAACGGAACGAGAAACGTACGTAACCCGTATAAAGCTCGTCTCGCACACGTTCCGTGTTCGTTCCGTCAATTTGTGACCAAACCTTAGCCGGATAGACAGTGGAATGCAGTGGGGAATGAGTGCCGGTATACAGTGACGTCACCATTATAGCGCCGTGTGCAGTGAATTTGACTTGCAACAAATTGTACGACGAAAAAAACATACAGCGATTCGCCAAAAAGAAATAAAGGCGAAAAGTTGCCAATGTACCAATTTTTTGGAAAAAATAACAAGAGTCTTGTTCTGATAAAAAATATGTAAAATTTAGCTGGAAAAAAGCAGGATAAAAGCTTTTTAATTATTCATCTAATTTTTAATATTTTATTACAATAGTAGATAATAAGAAATCAGAGCCAAGTGGGGCATGAAGTTTTATTGTAGTAAAACTAACACCGACATTTCGCCTCTGATTTGAGACTTTATCTAGGCTACAATACACACTGACGATGATAATTGAATATAAAAGTGCAAAAATTATGAAAAATTGGTTTGTAAGTGTCACCAAGTATTGCTGGCAAACCGTTGATTCAATATTATATGTTAATTTTGAATAGATTAATATTTTCAAAATTTTGAAATCACTCAATATTTCTGTCACGACTCGTGAGTTAAAGAGGTCTTAATTACAATGATTCCCCACCCCCTTTTTTACCTACTTCTAGTATTATCATTAGTTGAATGCTACAAGCTATATCAGTAATGCAAATGATGCAAATGTAAACGCTTTTCATTTTCAGACTAGGTGAAGGCTATCTTCCATGAAACCTCTACTACCTAGTTAAATTTAACAAAGAGATACATAAAATTAAACACCTAAGGAAGTGTCTAAATTTATCTAGCTTCATGTAATTTTGCAAAAGTGTCTTATCACAAGTGCTTAATTGACTTGTGTGCTACAATGTTATATATAGGGTGTAACAGAAATTACTGCAGAGTTTTGGAGGGTGCAAACTAGATGCAATAAACGGTTAGTTCAGCAGCGTCGTTAAATGCTAGAAAGAAAATCACAATACTGAATAACGTAGTGCGATAAACACCACAGCTATATGGACGGAGAATGTAAACATTACCGATAATTGAACATCTAAGGTAAACAATTTAGTATTACATATTACACATAAGTTTAGACTAAATAAATTAAAAACACCAAATAAATGTACGAACTTGAAAGAAAGAAAAAATGTAATTTACGTAAATAATTAGTAAATGAGCATCATTTGGACAATTGCAATTTTATTAAGACAATTTTCACAACGCCATTGAAGTATTGTCAAGGCGCATTTCCTTTTTTTGTGGGGGGCCGTAAGTAAACTTATAAAAAGAGTCAAATAAATCTCTTAAAATTTCGTACCATACATTTACCTACCGAAAACAGTTCATCAAATCGTATAAGAATACGACATGTGAATTTGCGTGGCACCAATAGTGATTATTGTGAAAATTCAAAATTGAATGCTGCATAAAGCAAATTTGTCTTTAAACAACACCCTAATATGAAAAATTGGCCTGTGCAGCACTTCTCTTTCGAAACCACTGACACAAATTCACCCACGACAACTGATGTTCCTTTAAAATTGGTCGCACTGTTATGATAGGAATCAACGTTCCTTGCTAATTTGCATGTATTATTTCGGAGATTGTCTTCTTTAAAATTGAGGATTTCGTCTTTACAGCGGCGACATTGTTCAAATCCGCAAATACGTATTATGTCACATTATTCTAACAACTGTTTTACAGTGATATACTGACCTCCACTAAGGATTGATGTTGTATTGAACTGCTCATCGATTGCCTTATACAAGGTTGAAACGTTAAAAGAATAAACGGCTACTAGAGGTTGACTGTTAACATAAACACTTTGAATCACAGTTATCTAAGAAATAAACAATACATTGCCAAAAAATACAACGCAAGTACTACACTTATGCAGGTAATTATTAGGTGATTGAATGCGGCGTTGCGTGTCGTATTTCGTTCCCACGGCTGGAATTGAATTTACCTGTGCCTTCAACTACGATTTTCTCGAAAACAGTGAGCTTTCGGGCATACAAACTTTACTTATAGAACAAACAGAATAGCTCAAAACCCCAACGCCAACTGTAGTTGTCCGAAGCACATTTCGGTAACAAAGTTACCTTCTTCAGGGACTGAAGTAAACTAAACCTAAATGAGAACTAATCCTAATTTATACTGATAGTTGTTAAGGTTGAGTGAACATGACCCGAAGCCAACAAGGTAGATGTTAAATGGACCTTAACATCATCATCATAAACGTAATTAAACTAGACTAAATAGCGGAGATCCAGGGATAGGACCGTTGTCATTGTTAAGAAGAATTTGTTTATTTTTATAAATGTATAAACTTTCAAAACTGTCTAGTAAACGATTATTCCTAACTTCTTTAACTAACTTAAGATTATTAATATTAATATTATGTCCATCAGTAAGAATATGTTGGGCAACACTAGATTTTTCTTCTCTAAACTTTACTTAATTTTCTTGTTTTACATTACCCTATCACCTCCTGCAAGTTTCGTACTTGTTTCTGTTACATTCTGTGAGTATTGTCGACATATAGTTTCATTGCATTGGTATTGTAACCTACCACACCCTTAGATTTTACGTAAACGTTTTTTTCACCCACATTACAGCCTGAGATTTTTGTAACCATACAAGAGATTGTATATATATTTATGCACCTACGCAAATCTCACCTAGGACCATTATATCGATTTCTGTAATTTCGTATGATGGCGGGACATGGTTTTTTTTCTCTTGGCGAAATTCAACTTTATAAGACCGGCGCGCATGCAAAATTTGTTTCTGTTTAAACCTAAATTGGAGCTGCTACTAGTTGAGACAATCGGAAATCGTTTTCTAAGTCCAAAAAGTCGAAAAATAATGAAAATTGCCTTATTCTCGTATTCTTGTTTACGTGACATTGCCTTGATTTATTTTTTGTTTTGCTTTATGATCTTTATTTTATCATTGCATATCTAACGAATCAACATTTTAAATGATATATTATTCTGAAAATGAATTTCTTGAATTCTTTTTTGCCCACTACACACTTCCTCAAATTAATGAGGAAAAATTTTTTGTTGCTGTTGTCACACCCCCGCCGCGAATCGAACAAAAAAGAATTCAAGAAATTCATTTTCAGAATAATATTTCATATTAAACTAACTCACTTCTAAAAGATGTCTAAAAAATTGTATGTATATTTTAAATGATATTAAAATATAAAAAACAAATGTTCCAAAAAAGTAGGTATATACCTATGTATTTATTTATTTTTGTGAATATTTTAAATGCAACATCATATGTCTTCAGTATCTTGAGCAAGTAGTCCCAGCAAGATACGTATGCATCTCGACTTGTTTATTTTGATCTTGATCTTAATCTCATACGAGCATCTTGTTTTTGATACTGTCTTGATTTTCAAGACAAGACTACAAGACAAGAATTATGTTGTCCTTTAAATATCTACCCTGATCCTGTAAGCGAAGATACAGATACATAATAAGTATTCTTATCTATTAATAAATGCATCACTAAACGCCTGCAAAATTCTTTTTTAATGTAGATATCCATTACGTGCTGTTTGCAACGTACTTATATACGTTTTGTGGCTTTCACTGCACGAAATAAAATTTATATACTCTACTGGTTTTAACTATAAATTTTGTGCAGATTTCTACGATTTTCGGAAAGTGAAAGTAATTGCATTTTAACGGTGCTGTCGACTGTTATAAAGTTAAACTGCATGTTCATTTGCATGATTTGTGGGTTTACTATAGTAGTGGTTATTTATTGTATCCATTTGAGCCTATGTAGTGAGAGTTTACTAAAAATGCTGTGGAAATTTTTCATTTAGTTTACATGATCAGATTTAGATTGTGAATATCAGTGAAAACGAATTCTTGAGTGAAAGCAACTTCTTAGATTATGCTAACTTGAATATTCTATTAAAGCTAGGTATGTACCAGTTTATTATTTTGATACAGTTAACAAGGATTATACAAACATAAAAAAAATCATTATAATTTGTAAAGGTTTGTCGTATTATCGTCCGAATTAAAAAGAGCTTATTTTACTATGTTTGTAAAATTTGTCAATAAGTACTATACCAACAATTATTTAATAAAATAGAATTTACAAAACGGTATAAACTTTCTAAAAGTGCTGTTGTTAATTATCGTACTTTAAACTTTATTGGTATGTAAAATGCATACATAAAATAACAGACAGTAATAAATAAATAGTATCAGACTGTTATCACTACGAAGCGTCTAAGTCATACTATATGTAACTATATATAACGTTGTCAGATGCAAAATTAGTTTGGTATTTTTGAAGTAATATTATTTGGAAATGACCATGAAATGATAATATAAACGAAAGCATTCTGACAGATTTCGTTAAAAGTTGGCAACAGAGCTGTAATAATTCAGTGGCGTGTAAATTACTATTTGCTGGTCAACTTATTATACGTAAAATAAGAATAGAATGTGTTATTGTTATTGTAAATATAAGAAGTCATCATAATTTTTTTTAATACCAATTAAGAAATAATAAACCAAAGTATTAATTTATAAGAAATTGCACGTCAACTAGATCAGTATTAGAAATTCGATTAATTCTAACAAACAAGAGGTAATTAGTAAGTAACCGCTAAAAAGAGAGTAATACAGACTTGGAAAAACTTAAAAACAATAGGTGAAACGTGGGATTTGGTTTTTTCTAAAAAATTAATCAAGTAATTATCCCTTGTCATTGAAACTGAATTAACATCTGAGAAAATAATTAAGGGAAGAAATGGATATCATTATTTATTTACGCATTTGTTGTATACTCCGTTTAATAAACCACTGATTTTTACACCCCCTTGCCTTACGCTCTCCGCAACCCTCTGACATACTTTGATTTATTACTGCTTGTTATTTAATGGTCTTACTATAGTGAGTTTCTTTTTTTGCTTGTTATATTTCAAGGTATATCACAAAAGCTTGTCAGACCAAGTCAATTTTATTATATTGTATTATTATATTGATTGTGTACTATAAATTAATACATAAAATAATGCTTTAAATGCCACGGAGTAAAAATTAAATAAATAGGCAGGTACGTTACATATTATAGATTTTTGAAGTGAAACTTCTTTACGCACGGTAGGGTAAGTTTGTTTCATGCTATGTAACGAAATCATGCAACGCATTTCCCCCGCTGTCTGTCCCTATGTATGCTTAGATCTTTAAAACTACGCAACGGATTTTAATGCATCTTTTTTTAATAGATAGAGTAATTTAAGAGGAAGGTTTATATGTATAATACATGCATAATATAGTAGAGAAACACTGATAATTTTAGAGGTTTGTTATGTGATATCGTAAATAAACACAGTTTTTTGCGCTTACATTGCAAATGCTGGCTGAACCCTACGAGAGAATACAAAATAATGGACTACAGTATTGTACACCTTAAAAAGGTCTACAAAAAAGTCCGTGATGGTATATGTCTATCTCTAAGGGATAAACCACAATAACCATTTTTTATCCTTTACTTTTTACGAGAAATAATGGCTTATTTACGAAGCGAATTTAAGCAATACAGCATTAATCCTTATCCAATTAAGTACTTTTCAATACATTGTGCATTTACTATAGATCAAAATGGCCCTTTACAGAATGTAATTTAAATGAATATTTTCGAAGATATTACAGACTTAAAATGCAGGGACATAGCGGTTGCGGCGGTACCGGCCAGTTTATATTGTCTAATGAGAAAAAAGCTGTGATTGTTGTATATAAAGATATTGTATAGTATATTTACTATCAGCATTGCACTCGTGCGAAGCATAGTGTACAAATAATACCATTAAACCAATTNTTGTGAATATTTTAAATGCAACATCATATGTCTTCAGTATCTTGAGCAAGTAGTCCCAGCAAGATACGTATGCATCTCGACTTGTTTATTTTGATCTTGATCTTAATCTCATACGAGCATCTTGTTTTTGATACTGTCTTGATTTTCAAGACAAGACTACAAGACAAGAATTATGTTGTCCTTTAAATATCTACCCTGATCCTGTAAGCGAAGATACAGATACATAATAAGTATTCTTATCTATTAATAAATGCATCACTAAACGCCTGCAAAATTCTTTTTTAATGTAGATATCCATTACGTGCTGTTTGCAACGTACTTATATACGTTTTGTGGCTTTCACTGCACGAAATAAAATTTATATACTCTACTGGTTTTAACTATAAATTTTGTGCAGATTTCTACGATTTTCGGAAAGTGAAAGTAATTGCATTTTAACGGTGCTGTCGACTGTTATAAAGTTAAACTGCATGTTCATTTGCATGATTTGTGGGTTTACTATAGTAGTGGTTATTTATTGTATCCATTTGAGCCTATGTAGTGAGAGTTTACTAAAAATGCTGTGGAAATTTTTCATTTAGTTTACATGATCAGATTTAGATTGTGAATATCAGTGAAAACGAATTCTTGAGTGAAAGCAACTTCTTAGATTATGCTAACTTGAATATTCTATTAAAGCTAGGTATGTACCAGTTTATTATTTTGATACAGTTAACAAGGATTATACAAACATAAAAAAAATCATTATAATTTGTAAAGGTTTGTCGTATTATCGTCCGAATTAAAAAGAGCTTTTTTTACTATGTTTGTAAAATTTGTCAATAAGTACTATACCAACAATTATTTAATAAAATAGAATTTACAAAACGGTATAAACTTTCTAAAAGTGCTGTTGTTAATTATCGTACTTTAAACTTTATTGGTATGTAAAATGCATACATAAAATAACAGACAGTAATAAATAAATAGTATCAGACTGTTATCACTACGAAGCGTCTAAGTCATACTATATGTAACTATATATAACGTTGTCAGATGCAAAATTAGTTTGGTATTTTTAAAGTAATATTATTTGGAAATGACCATGAAATGATAATATAAACGAAAGCATTCTGACAGATTTCGTTAAAAGTTGGCAACAGAGCTGTAATAATTCAGTGGCGTGTAAATTACTATTTGCTGGTCAACTTATTATACGTAAAATAAGAATAGAATGTGTTATTGTTATTGTAAATATAAGAAGTCATCATAATTTTTTTTAATACCAATTAAGAAATAATAAACCAAAGTATTAATTTATAAGAAATTGCACGTCAACTAGATCAGTATTAGAAATTCGATTAATTCTAACAAACAAGAGGTAATTAGTAAGTAACCGCTAAAAAGAGAGTAATACAGACTTGGAAAAACTTAAAAACAATAGNAACACCGAATATGCAAAACCTAGACCAAATACGCAAGACTAAACGAAAAATTATTTAAACTATTTGAAGCAACTTTAATATATTCCTTTTTCGAAACAAAACATTTTTTGTATTTAAAATTTTCATTTCGCTCTTCTAGATTTTTATATCACTACATAGTATAAAACAAAGTCGGTTCGCGCTGTCTGTCCCTATGTATGCTTCGATCTTTAAAACTACGCAACGGATTTTGATGCAGTTTTTTAATAGATAGAGAGAAACACTGATAATTATAGAGGTTTCTAATGTGAAGTCGTAAATAAACACATTTTTTTGCGCTTACATTACAAACGCTGGCTGAACCCTACGAGATCAAAATAATGTACTACAGTATTGTACATTTTAAAAAGGTCTACAAAAAAAGTCCCGGATGGTATATGTCTATCTCTTAGGGATAACCCACAATAACCATTTTTTATCCTTTACTTTTTACGAGAAATAATGGCTTATTTACGAAGCGAATTTAAGCAAAACATCATTAATCCTTATCCAATTAAGTACTTTTAAATACATTGTGCATTTAATATAGATCAAAATGGCCCTTTACAGCATGTAATTTAAATGAATATTTTCGTAAATATTACAGATTTTAAATGCAGGGACATAGCGATTGCGGCGGTACCGGCCGGGAGGCCGGTTTATATTGTCTAATGACAAAAAACTGCGAATGTTGTATATAAAGACAAGACATTCTGTAGTATATTTAGTATGTTCAGGGGGTGTCTTTTGAAGATTTCCCCTCCTCGAGAATAATCTAAACAAAAAAAAAATATTTGAAATTGTAGACTCGCTTGGCACTTGGTGAAACATTTTTATAAAAGTAAGTCCTTTACTTTACTCTTAAAAAAATATATGTATTTAGTATCACCATTGCAAACGTGCCAAGCTGGGACGGGTCGCTAGTTAAATATAAAAAAAGAAACTACCACTGTTTGAAATAAGTAATCTACAAGAATATCCTTGGAATAAGTGGTCTTTGTTCGTATGTGAAGATGACACATGATTGAATTATAGAGACACATTATTTTTTTTTCGATAGTTTTATTTCTTTCAAGTACACCTACCATTTGTTTCGCTAAAAGGTCAATTTATGCCTATGAGGAAGGGTAAGTTCTTATGTTTTCCTAACTCTCAAAACTATCGACACTATTTTCTGTACAAGCCACGACAAGCTCGTATGTGACAGAAAATTTCAGTATTTAAGATAATTACTGTGTCGGTAAAATATTTTCGAATTTGTTAACAAAATAGGATGAATTACAATAATAGTCTATATTTTCATATCATTTTGTTACCGTTAAGGCAATGGTATAGCGTAAATTTCTACCACCGGGACGAACCCAAAATTTACTGTCCTTTTGTTTTAATTGGTTGGTATTGTAGTGAAAAGGTGTACTTGTTTTTAATTTAGCGTTTGAGGAGATAAGTAACGTTTGTCATTAGCGTAAAATAAAAATGTATGGGCTTAATATTTACAAAGAGTACATACTCCGTACAGGCTTGTAGCTTACATTAGGTACTATTTATATTTGATTAAAATCTAAGAATTTCACGGTCAGTAAAATAGCATACCAGTATTACGTTCCCACAGTCAACTTCTCAGTAACGTATAAAATGATAAATATTTCTGAAGAAATCGCCAAATTTACTTTTTTTCGTCTTTTCGTGTAAAGAGAAAAATAATATTATGAATTCTTCTTTAGATCATATTATGTTAATACTCATACTTCTCCAAATTATGCAGCGATATTATTGTGACCTTCAAATTGCTAAATATTTTGAAAACTACGAAATCGTCCCCATGCCTGGGAGGTTAATAATTACAGCAGTTATTTTATCCAGGGTCTCTGCGTGGGTAAAAGTCTAGTCGTTCGTATACATATAAAATGAGATTTGTAGATTAAACTCAAAAAAATGTTAATTTAGTTAGGAACAAACACGTATTATTATAGTCCCTAGATATAGAAGTTTTATTTTCATATCTTTGGAATGTTTTAAGGTTTTAATAACTCTTCATCATTCCAATCTTTTCATTTTACCTAAGTCATTAATAAGTTCATTAACTTTTTTATGATTTTTTAACAGTACCAATGTTTCTGTAACATGGTGTCTAAAATTGCGAAAAGAAAATCAATTTTGTAATATTCATTAGTTCATCTGTTGCTTCCCACGTTGGTACTCAGATATTTGTTTTTCTCATTGGAATTTCAGGAAACTCAAGATGAACGTCCATCTGGTTTACTATATCGGATATCCGTTGCCAAAGTGATAATATTCTCAAAATTTGGTAGGTCTTGCAACTCTTAAAATCATTTGTAATAAGTTTGAGACTTTGAGTAACTATTATTTATTAATCTGAAAATTGTTGAGTAGGTTGATATAGTTACTTTTGTTCTTTGTTGGCTATTTTTTCATTATTTTTGATGTAGGTTCTCCGATTGTGTTATCAGAAGTTGGGTGCTCTAAGTGCCCTTAGCATTATTGATCAGCAAAATTGGTCTTATTCTTGCATTTTCGTAAGCAAGGACCAAGATTACCTTTATACTAGTAAAAGAGCAAGACCGAACGAACAAGATCAAGACTAAAACCAACACCGAATATGCAAAACCTAGACCAAATACGCAAGACTAAACGAAAAATTATTTAAACTATTTGAAGCAACTTTAATATATTCCTTTTTCGAAACAAAACATTTTTTGTATTTAAAATTTTCATTTCGCTCTTCTAGATTTTTATATCACTACATAGTATAAAACAAAGTCGGTTCGCGCTGTCTGTCCCTATGTATGCTTCGATCTTTAAAACTACGCAACGGATTTTGATGCAGTTTTTTAATAGATAGAGAGAAACACTGATAATTATAGAGGTTTCTAATGTGAAGTCGTAAATAAACACATTTTTTTGCGCTTACATTACAAACGCTGGCTGAACCCTACGAGATCAAAATAATGTACTACAGTATTGTACATTTTAAAAAGGTCTACAAAAAAAGTCCTGGATGGTATATGTCTATCTCTTAGGGATAACCCACAATAACCATTTTTTATCCTTTACTTTTTACGAGAAATAATGGCTTATTTACGAAGCGATTTTAAGCAATACAGCATTAATCCTTATCCAATTAAATACTTTTAAATACATTGTGCATTTAATATAGATCAATATGGCCCTTTACA
>NW_020439008.1:215951-218263 GCF_000699045.2 Agrilus planipennis | reverse complement strand
AGTCTTTCAGCGTCTCTGAGAGCGTCTCCCACAGTCTTTCACAGTCTCTCAGTTATTGCCTAGGTGTTTTTATGGATCTCTCACAGTATCTGTATGAGAGAATCGAACGATAAAATTGTTAATTCAGAGATTCGAGTCTCTCGTTCAGAGATTGGAGTCTCTCGTTCAGAGATTGACATATTAATCTTAATATTATTCATATATTATAGACACCACAATAACAATAATAATTTTATCGGACTACCCTTCTATTGGTCAAATACAAGACAAACTAAAACTTATAAAGTTTTTCTGGATGATTGCATCAAAAAGCTAGACGCACACGAATTTCCAAACATTGAATTTGTTAAGGTAGTGGGAAACCATTTTAAAATTAAATAAATGAACATTTCATAACTGATATGTGTTTTCTTTCTGAAATTATTTTATCTTTAATTTACTGAAGTACTGAAGGGCATTATAAATATATATTTATTTTCGATAAATAAAATCGGTAAATAGTCGTTAACTTTATATTTTGTTATTGATTTTTGCCTATAAAGTAATGTGTATTTCAGCAAGTGTAAGTGTAATTTCTTCTTTATTTAAACAAAAACAATTTCAAAATGAGTGAAGCAATAGAAATGAATAAATGAATAATTCTCGAGTACAATCTGATGAATGTTTGAATTATGGTGTAGTGTGTAGTTCGAATGTAGGTAGTTAGTCTATAATTTGTGTGCTAAAAAAATACATAAATCTGAAAAATTTGAAAAGCCAAATGCTAGAAATAAATTTTAGGACTTTTTCGATATTGTTGATTTAAAGGACGATATTTCCGGATTGTGCAAATTGTGTGAAAAAAGTAAAAAAATTGTGAAAATAAAAATGAAAAATTTGTGCTTCGACAAATTATTAAAAAAACACGTAAATACCAGATTAAATGAGCAAAACCAAGACGTAACGCGTAAGACTGAGACTGTATTAGCAAGACAAAGACTAAGATCGAATAAGCAAGACTGGGACAGTTTTGGTCTTGGTTTTGCTTTCCCCATCACGATTTCGCATTTTTAATTTGTTGAGGACATTTTTTTGGTAAACGCCGATTAGTCATACCTAGATGTATTTCTGTTAGGTTGAGTACAATTTTTATGAAATTCCGCTGTATCACATCTATACGTTTTTCATTTTTCATTCCCTATAACGTAAAACCGTACAGCACAGTTTATACGTACCTATGTAATTGTGGCCTTAAGTAGTGTAAGGTGTTGTACCCAATTTGAAATTTTTGATGTTTTCATTATCAGATTTATAGTTGTTGCTAAAGTAACACTCCCCTTGGAATGTTGTCTTCGACTGTGTTTTTTTATTCTTTCAGTAGTTTCACCATTACATCATACGATTAGTTACTTAAGCTTGAATTTCCTTCCCCGTTCTTCGCATAGCTAATAATTATGTTTTGTGTGAGGTGATTATTTATTAATTGGTTAGTCCGGTATTTTTTTATGTTCATAAATTGGTACATCTCAATTATGTCTTCCGTTGTGAACGCGGCATCGTCACCATACAACAGCAGCATGATTTTCTTCTTGCTTAGAAAACTCTTCAATATCAGCAATCATGAGAATGAAGAGCGGAGCGTGTAGGGGATCGCCCTCAACGACTATCTTAATAAATTTTTTAAACATATTTTGAATAATACTTATCTATGCATATGTATATTGTGAACTGACCCCTAACTGATAGAATTTCATCCATAGTTTATTGAGTCAAAGCTTTTCTGAAGTCTGTGATGTGACAAATAAGGTGTCCTTAGGTTTATTTTTTATCTCTGCAATCTTTTGGAGCCAATGTTGGTATATGTCACTATAATACGTGATCCTTTTTCTCTAAAACGATCAGCTTGACTTTCTGGAAACGTGCTTTCATATTATAAGTGTTTTTTTAAGCTTTTTGCCAGTAACGATGTAAAAATTTTGGTTATTCCATTACATTCATTAGTGCAATCGGATACCAAGGCACCTTCCTATTCGACTAAACAAATTTAAATGTAAAAATATTTTTTTTGTTTATTCCATGTTTACGAACGATTTTAAGGAAATTTTAATTTGAAATTAAAATTATAATACTGACGATTTAATTTAACCCGATCGTGCGATTTTTCTTTTTTAATACTAATTTAAATTATTCTGAGTTATATCAAATGTAAGCAGGTGTTCTTCATATAAGGTAAATTAATTTTTAAATAAATAAGATTTACAATGTTCATATTAGTAACTTTTAAATATATAAAATCGGTTAGTTATAATATACGTTTTATATATAATATGTCT
>NW_020439008.1:209704-215849 GCF_000699045.2 Agrilus planipennis | reverse complement strand
TTTTTTAAAAACATCGAAGGACGCTATTTGCATCTAAAACATGATAAACAAAAGATAAAACTGTATTTAAAAAATTAAAGAAAAATGTATATATATATAATTGCATTGTTACATAGGTCATATGTAGCTTACGTAAAAAAAAGTCGACCAAAATGTGAGGGTATATTTATAGCAGAACTGTACTATTTAATTTTCGAAAAGTAGTTAATTGCAAAATGAATTATGTAAAAAGTATACCTACAACCAATCTTGACCAAACTGTGATTGTTTTAAATTCTTCAAGCTACTTTATCCTAGATTTTCATTAAAAACAATATTTTGTTTACTTGCCAGCGCGTTGAACAGCAGGTACGTTTTTCGCAGTATTTTGCAATATAAAAATTAAAAATTTCAAAATCTATTCTGCCTTATCTTTTAAAAAACATTTGAGTCATTTATTAAAATATGTCAAAAAGAACGGTATTTTTGGGAAATCTTGGACTTTTCGATTTCCTCTGAATTTTCCGGGGAAATTCCGACGGCCGAAACCCCTGGACTTAACACCTAATTCAATCAACATAAAAACGAATTTGATAGGATTTAATGACCTGTATCCTGGGCTGTTATAAAAGTTGTCAAATAGTTGTCATTTTCATTTAAAAAATTGATCAATAAATACACAACAAAAACTAGAATTAAAACAATAATGGTTTTAAAAGGTTTAAATGACTGTTACGTTTAATGGGTAGTAGGTAAACAATAAAAAAACCGAAAATCTAAAAGTCAAGGGGTGTACGATTTAACGTGGAATATTCATTTGCATAATGCTCTCGGATAGTCATTATAAGTAAGATTTCAATTACCTTTTGTTTATATATTTTCATGGTAATTTTCAAAATATGCGGTCATTTCTGGTTTGTATTATTGTTAAATAATTGCAATTGAAAATTTAAAAAACAAAAAGAAATGTCATCAATCTGGATTTATGATAATGAACTTGACGAGTGCAAAGACATTTTCCTAAAATTGCTTACATATTCGTCTTTGTATGTGGAACAAGGAAGTTGGCAGTAGTTCAAGGTGTTTTGCAGAATTTTTATACATAGGTTGATGATCTTTTCATACGTTTTCTTATAAATAGTATGCAAAAAATGCTTATGATGAGTTGTTATGTTGGTTTTGCGATAGAAAATTGAAAGTTGCTCTCTAAAATACCTTTTAGAATATGACTTTGTGATTACCTTAAAATTGGATTTTATCTTAAATGAGAGTGCAAAGTAAGTATTCTTCAAGATTTAATTGCTTCCTTTGTTCTCATTGTCAAGCGTATTATTGAAATTATACAATTGGTACTCATTTATCATAAAATTATTAGCGTCTATAAAGCGTAGCAATTGTAAATCAATCTATTGAAAAGTATTTTGTATTTTGCATGTCAAATAGTGGATAACTATAGTTTAATTAATGAACAAACAAATACATTTGGAGCTTACCTCTAACAAATAGTTTTTATATGTTAGATTTATTTAATTATAGTAATTTGTTGAAACATAAAGTTATTTGCATCTCTTAAACATAACTTTTTTCTCTTGCTTCATGCTGCAAATCTATTAAACTTACTGCTTGTTATTATTCATATCCTACTTATCTGTAACAAAACCCTACTTATCGTTAACTAGGTACTCCCAATTCTTTAACCTTTGTCTTCAAAACATTTTTTCCCCACTAACATGCCTCCCTTAACTCAACCCCGTTTCTCTGCCCCTACTGTCTCAAATAAAATCCCGTTACAATTACAATCTATTTTACCTCTTATATCGTTATCCTTATTTTGCATGCGCTTATCACTTAATAATACTATGTCATAACCCCCATAATCTCTGTTTTTTTTTATTTTTTTTTTATTCCTAGTTTATTATCTTTACATTCTCTACCTATCCTTTATTATTTACCATTTCTTATTTTTCCTTGTTCCATATTCATACTATTTCATCTATTATTATCTTTTTGTACCCAAACCCAATTCTAACTTTCATATCCCATTTTTTTCTCTTCTTTTATCATTTGTTCCAGCATCTTCTATATTCTTCTCTTATCCTCAGTCATATCATCTTTTATATAAACCTCCGTCTCTCTCAGCCTTCTACTGTATTCAACCACTTGCAACTTTTCTTCCCGCTTCTCCATTTCTGACCCATATGTTACCTTCTTTTTAATTTGTTGTACTTCCTTTACTATTACCTTTAGCCCCATCTTCTTTTTTATAAATCTTTCTAATTCCCCCTGATCTTTATCTCTTCCAACACCTTAATTCCTTACAACTTTCTTTCCAGTTAGTTACTGTAATTTTCCTCTATTGTTCTTCTCTCTCTAGTTTTTTCATATTTTACTTTATACTTTTACTAGATTTTACCCGCGCTTTCGCTCTCGTTGTCCTAAATGCGTATCAAAGATCATAGACAACCACCTAAAACTAATTTTTCTATTCCTCAGGAACAGTTTTTTTTCTGGATAAAAGGTGCTCTATGTATTTTTCTGTACCTTTAACAATGTGTTTACAAAATTTCATAATGATCGATTGAGTAGTTAAGACATGAAATCGACCACATAAAACTAATTTTTTATTATCCTTCGAGGACAATATTGTTTTTCTCCATTTTCTTTCCATTCTTGTTGGTTCACTTCTTTCATTTCTTGTAGTAATTTCCTTAATACATCCATTTTATTTGTTTGACTGTTAGGGTATTCTATATTTTTTCTTTTTAATTTCTTATTTTCTTGTTCCGGGCTGTAGACTTTCCTTTTTTTGTTATCCTCTTCCTCTCATTACTTCTTATCTCATTCCTTGCAGTAACTATTTTTTTCTACCTACCTTTAACACCTGTGGTGTTATAGGCGGATGATGAGGATATCGTGGGTAGAAAAGGTTAGAAATGAGATATTGGAAAGAATAGGAGAACAGAGGACTCTATGGAAGTCAATAAGAAATAGGCGAGATAGGTTGGTAGGACACCTTCTCAGGCATGAAGGTCTATTCAGACATATTAGAGGCAGAAACAGGAGTTAGGAGGAGTAGAGGTAGACCTACATTAAATTACTCTTCGCAAATAGTTAAGGATGTCGGCTGTTCTAGTTTTAGGGAAATGCGAAGTTTAGCTCAGGATAGGAAGGAGTGGAGGTACGTGTCCAACCAGTCTTAGGACTGATGACCTTATGATGATGATGATGACCTTTAACACCCTTCTCCTCTTTTTATAAATTCCCTTCTAACTTTCTTAGTTTTTATAGTTTCTTTTCATTTTTCCGCATTTTCTTTATGCATACATAGTTTGAGGGTATACCATCTACATTTAATACCCATTTAAATATTTTTAAGTATGTATGTGCTTTTTTGTCCAACCCTAAATGTTTTCTTTCCAGTAATCCCTACGTAGCTTCTTTTCTGTACCCCACAGCCTTCATATGATATCATCTTCTTTTGCCACTTGATTATTTCATCTCTATTATTTTTTCCCATAATATATACTAAATAGTCCCTTCTTTCAATATTTTTATCTCCTTAGTTTACTCACTTTACAATTCTAATCCCTTTTTAAGATATTTTTCTAGCACTTTTTCAATTTCTTTCTCTAGGCTTTCAAATCCTGTTGCTATCAGAACTATATTGTTCTCATACGCAATTGTCTTTATTTTCCTTTCTATCACTATTCTCCCTTCCCTTATTAGTTACATACTTTCTTATTACTTCTCTTGTGCGATTGTACAGCATTTTTTAGTAAATGAATTGCGTCCACTACTATCTTCTATTTTTGCAATCTTTGCACCTAGATGCCTTGTTAACATATCTGTAGGTATATATTTTATATATACCCTATATCTATCCCCACTTTTTATAAATTGACCCTATCTCACCTCATTTCCATTCCTTCAGTATTTTTTATATTTTTCTCAAGTCTTTTGCAATATTTCATGTAATTTATTCGCCTTTTTACGTTTTAAGCTGATTGAGTGTAGCGTTGCGGGTCGTATTTCTTTACCAGGGCCGAAATTAAATTTACTTGTACTTTCAACTACGTTTTTCTCGAAAACGGTGAACTTTCGGACATTTACTTAATTTTCATGGTTTGTTGTTTCTGTTACTGCCTGTATAATTTTTTAGTATGACTGAGACGTGATAACTACCTACTGACTGTTATGTTGCTATTGTATGTATGTACTTACAGGGGGTTGGTAAAATTTTTAATGGACGTTCCGAAAGTTTTTCGGAGTTGGACCAGGCAAAATCTTTTACATCCTTGTACTCGACTTTTGGATTAAAAACTAGGTTTACAAAAAAATTTTCAAACTAGTAAAAAGTATACTTCTTTGATTTATGTTTATTAATTTTGAGATAGCCCTATGGACTTCTTGTGCCTTTTTTGCAACATTAAAAAATTTAATTAAATATACTACAACATAAATACGTAATTAAATTTGCTGCTCTGTATGTCAAATTGATTGTGAATCTACATACATATGTCGCTTTGGTCGTAAGCAGATAAATCCATTAAGTAACAACAACTTCGAACAGTAATTGTCCATTTTGCTTCAACTTTATTACAATAGAGCAACATGATAAGGACTAATGCGTAAACACCTTTATGGTTGTATATAGCTATGAAGTTTATATAATTCACAGAAAGCATTGAATTTTGAAGAGTACGGAGTACACAATTATTTGAATTGATAATTAATTGAGTGCTTGAACGGTCGTACACCCCACTTACAGTTTTATAACAGTCAGACGTGTTCTACTCAACTTAATTTTGTAATTTTGGAACTACCAAGCAATTTACTACAGACAGACTACACAGTGAATTAGAGTAATTCTTAGATCACGTTTGTTTGTAATTATTTTGACTAAACAGCCCAGTTAAATTGTTTCGACGGTAATCTTGGTTGAATAGAAATAATTTCGGAGAATGAAACGTTTACCTTGCTAAATTATTTCGTATCTTACGAGGGGGCGTTTTTACGTTCGCGGAATGGGGGGTAGGAAGTGGAAATAAAAGTACGAATTTATTTCTCCTTTTCAATATATGTATTCACCTACCCTAATACGTTTTTCCGATCTTTTAATTAATTAACATACACCTTCGAAAAAAAAGTTTTGTCTTTGTCTGAAAAATACGCCGAAACTGCTTCCTTCACTTCTTCGTCGTTTGAAAATTTGTTCCCACGAAGACTATCTTCAGATTTGGGAATAGATAATCATCGCTGGGAGCTAAGTCAGGACTGTAGGGTAAGTGAACCAAAATTTCGAAGGCCACCTTCTGCTCTTGTGAACAGGTGTGCTGTTGTGCAGAAGGAGGACACCTTTGGTCAATTTTTCTCTCCTTTTTCTCTAGCTTTATAATCGATCAACAGGATCTCTTCCCAAAAGACTATCGCCATGTCTGTCCCAACCGATTGTGACACTCCTCGAGTGGTAGTGTGCCTTTTTTGTGTCACTGCAAAGAGTCCTGTTTGGATTCAGGTTCATAATGATGAACCCAAGGTTGGTCCCAAGTAATAATTCGAGTCAATACTCCATCTTTATCTTCACCACAAAGGTCCAAAAACGCGCGAGAATACTTCACACGCTGTTGTTTTTAAGGAAGAGTGAGCATTCTCATATTGCGCTCACCTTAGTCATGCAAAGATGGTCGTGAAGAATTTTAACAGTAGTTGTATGTGATACTCCTACCATTTTTGCGAGCTGTTTCTTCTTAAGTCGAGCATCTTCCAGTGTTAATTTTTCGACTTTTTAAATGATTTCCGGAGTGGTCACCTCGATCGGTCGGACTGGCCGTGGGTTGTCTTCAAATGAGTCCCTGCCTTGCTTAAAAAAAAAAAACTTTTGGGTGTTTCATTCCCACCAGTCAGTAATGTTGGTGGGCGGGCAGTCCCTCCGGACTACGCCGGAAGGCCCTCTTCAGCCTGTTTTCGTGGGAATGGGTGGGTGGTGATTCGGGTGAGAAAGTTGAGACGAACAAAATGAAGACAAAAGAGAATGAATGATTATCTGTGGAATATTACTGCCTCAGCATTTGCCTAAGTGATCCAAGGAAACCACAGAAAAACTTGGACCAAGGCAGACGGACTCGGAATCGAACCGGCGTCCTCCCGAATGCTAAGCAATGGTCTA
>NW_020439008.1:198931-209453 GCF_000699045.2 Agrilus planipennis | reverse complement strand
TTTATTGGTTTTTATTATATATACACTTTTATTCACAATATTTACAGTTTATTCCAATAAAATTGGATTGTTGGATATAAGAATAATCGTTGTATTTGATTTGTTATTACACTTAATGAATTTCGATGATTTAGTAGATAATTGTTTCGGTTTAAATATTTGCTTGTTTTCGGTTAACTCGACAGACTTGAATTCTCTTATTTTGTCCCAAAAAATATCTTAAATACTACCTAAAACTAACTCCCTCCAAGGTACCCTATTCGAAGAATTATTTTTGTTGTTGCAACCACCGACAAGACGTTGACCTGTAAAATCGTCGGTACCTGGGTTGAATAATGGCATTTCCAGACCCTCGGTACGCTGGAAGCCTTGAATATCTATTGTAGTAAAGTAATAAAATTTACAGGCCAACGCTTGAAAGATGTGCAACTTTCACCATTATATTTAAACTTAAAACTAAAATATGTATACACTGAAAATAATATTAAACTATTTACCAACAAACAAAACAATCGAATAGATATATATATATACAAATACATATGTACAAATATACAATGAGGACGCAACAATACTAATAATGAATCACTTAATTCGTAATGACTCGAATAAGTACCCTCATTAATGACCTGCCTACCCATTCCGCGGACTTAAAAACGCACCCTCGTATATGTATAAACGGCCACGCAAAGAAATCATGGAAGAAGGCATCTACCCACACATTAATATATATAATATAATAACTACCTTTTACCCGGAGTTTGACTCAAGTTGATGTCCTAAATAAGTGTCAAAGATCTTCAAAAATACAGTAATTTGGATAAATTTGTCCTTAAATCCTGACCAGGATCATCAGGATAAAATTAAAGTTTTCAGTTTTCTAGGTTTAATATACATTGTGCTTAGAATGATTGTAAATGCTGTTCTTTATCGATATGAAAAGAAATTTTTTTATCCCTCGGAAATACTAGTGTTTTTGTGGATAGGGGTACTCGATGTCCTTTTCTGTTCTCCTGATAACGTGTGTATAAAATTTCATGTTTATCGGTTGAATAATTAAGGCGTGAAATCGTACCAAACAAACCCACATATGCATTAATAATTTTTTGCATTTAAAGGATGCTTGTTGAATTTATTTGATGAAAACGTTCTTAACTAATTGTAAGTTTGGAATCAAATAACACGAGTAAATTTTTTATTGGTGTTTCAAAATTTAATACATTCTTTTGTTGATTTTGAGTCAAATAACGTAGTCATTTTGAAAAATATGCATAGTATTATTTGCAATAGATTATTATTCATTCAGGGAGTCACCGAATTATCAAAAAATAAGAGGAAATGCCACCTTATTGCAGATTTAGATTTCTGACTTAATAATTCATTTTTACGTATCATATGCTAACACTTCGACGTAGTCAGGCCGAATTTTTATTTTAGCGAAATGACAATAAATATTATATGTATTAATCAATACGTAAAACTTTTTTATTTACAGCGGTGATAAAAAGGCTTTTAACGCCGTTAAAATTTCAATACTCTTTTTTTGAAAGAGCAACATTTAGCACATAAAGCCTTATGAAGGTCCCAATTTTCTCAATTTCAGTAATAAATTTTCACACTAAACTTATTAACGGCTTTTTTCGATAATTTGAAAAATTAACTTTTCAACTTTATTATTTCATAGGCATTTTTATGTTTGAAGGCAGAAGTTGGTAAACTTTAATTTAAATATAGGTACCTGATGTATCCTGCGAATCTTATTTTTTTTTTCTGAGTTAAAATCTACATTTCGAACAAAATTGTTTTGATAAGAGTACTAAAACGCAACTCCATAGTAAATAATATTTAAAAAGACTTTTATTAAAATTAAAACAAAGACGTTTCTATCTAAATTTACATACAAACTATTGTTTTGACTCACCCTTTACATTAGATTACGATTTTTTCCTTTAGTTAGCAGTGTTACACGATTATGGGAATTCTACCGAAAACTTGAACAATCGACCACAATCTAGGATATAATTTGATTTTTATCACCTCGTTCGTTCTCAGTTCTAATATGTTCTTCTTCCAAGTGGGATGATTTTGCAGTGTTGACGTTTGAAAAAGCATCCAACACCCAAGCCGCTATTTCCAATTTTAAAATGTCCTGAAAACGATCTTTGAAATTACTGTGAAGACTCTCCAAATGTCGGCAGTAAGCAAGCAGATCGTCGTTATTGAAGAATTAAGGAAATTAACTAACTCATGCCTGCCAATATTTTTCACGTGTAAGAGTTTGACTACGAAAGCAGCAACAATGTTTCTTATTTTAATTAAATTGAAGACATCACCTTGAGATAGGATATTATCCTTAAAGAATTTATATAGGTTTGTCAAGTATGCAATATCATTTCTTGATGAGACGATGATGTCCCGCAGTGAACTTTTTTCAAAATCTTAAAAATATGCCACGTTATTGCCTTTCTTATCTGAATTCCTTATTGCTTCATTCGAAAATGTTTTAGATAAAGAAGGCACAAAGGCGATGATGGGTTTGTGAAATTTTCCATAAATACATATTTACAATTTTCCGCACTGTATTGCCGTCTCTTCTTTTTTGCTTCCGACATGATTTTAATCTACGAGTAAAAAACTGATTAAAAAAAATACTAACGGCTGCGTGTGACAACGTAAAAAGATAAAATAAATACTAGACCCTTTTAAATACAGTGGGGTAATAAAGTCGGTGGTAGTCGCTTATTTTTGAGGAACATAAAAAAAACCCGCGTGTCCGAGCGTTTTTCCAAAAAAACCCCTGAATTTTAAATGAATTTATTTCAACCCACATGTCCACAATGAGTTATTAAAATACAGCATGCAACGACAAGAATTAGACAAACATGCACAAACTCGATTATCAGAATTTGTATCCTTCGGTATCATTTTTTGGTTACCATAAAAGGTACCCTATATCCTTTTCTGTACCCCTGACGATGTGCCTTCAAAATTTTATGATGGTCGATTGGGTAGTTAAGGCGCAAAATCGTCCACATAAAACTATTTTTTTTTCTATCTCCAGTACAATATTTTTTCTGGATAAGAGTACCCTATGTGCTTTTCTGACCTCCGACAAAGTGCCTGCAAAATTTCATGATGATCGATTGAATGGTTAAAGCGTGAAGTCGATCGCATAAACTAATTTATTTCAATCCTTGGGGTACAACATTTTTCAGGATAAAAGTACCCTTTGTGCTTTTTTGTACCCCCGACAATGTGTCTAGAAAATTTCATGATGATCAATTGACTAGTTAAGGATTGAAATAAACCATATAGAATTATTTTTTTTCTATTCCCTTGAGAACAATACTTCTCTGGATAAAAATACCCTATGATCTTTTCTGTACCCCTGACGCTGTGTCTCCATCATTTCATGATGATCGATTGTGTAGTTAAGAGACGATATCGTCCACATAAAACTATTTTTTTCTATCCCTTGACAACAATACTTATTTTTGGATAAAAGTAGGTACCCTTTGTTTTTTTCTGTATCCTTGACAATGTCTACAAAATTTCAAAATGATCTGTTGAGTAGTTAAGGAGTGAAATGGAGCACATAAAACTAATTTTTTTCTATCCCTCGAGGAGAATATCTTTTCTAGATAAAAATACCCTATATTTTATTTTGTATCCCTGACAATGCGTCTACAAAATTTCATGATGATCGATTGGGTAGTTAAGGCGAGACATCGTCCACATAAAACTAACTTTTTTCTATCCCTTGAGAACAGTACTTTTTCTGGATAAAAGTACTCTATAGCTTTTCTGTACCCCTGACAATGCATCTACAAAATTTTATAATGATCGATTCAGTAGCTAAGGCGTGAAACGAACCACATAAAAATAATTTTTCTATTTCTCGGGAAAAATTTTTTTCTTTTGGATAAAAGGTACTCCATGTCTTTTTTTGTACCCCTGATAATGAGTCTACAAAATTTGATGATGATTGATTGAGTGGTTAAGGCGTGAAAAACCAACAAACTCACATTCGCATTTAAATATTAGTTAGGGTTACGCCAGTTTGCTTTTAAATTAACATAATCCGCATTCGCTCGGAAGAAAACTAGTCGATGCATAATGAATAACTGTACCAATCAAATTAAAGTATTTTTAAGTATGTACTAAACTAATTTTGAAGCATAGTTTATTTAAACTATCATTCAATTATTTTGATCACTTAAAATTAGTTAGTACACGTTTAGCAAAGTAAAACGTTATCGAATGAGATTTAGCTGTTAAATACTAACTTGTATTTTCCATTATAAACGCGTTTTTTTTGATGAAATAATTAAAGAACACGACCTTACTTGAATACGCCATAAATCTCATTACAATTAACAAGTGATAAAAGTAGATTGGAGTAAGTAGAGGTATAAATTAAAATCGATTTTGGGTTTCGTTTGCTTAAGAGTAAGGCCGCTTTAGATTTTTCTACTTAAGTGTTAATTAAAAAAAAATAATTGAGTCACAACAGCCACAATTTAATTAAACAACAAGCNCCAAGGAAACCACAGAAAAACTTGGACCAAGGCAGACGGACTCGGAATCGAACCGGCGTCCTCCCGAATGCTAAGCAATGGTCTAGACCTCTAGGCCATGCCGCTCGGTATTTCTTGCTTAAAGAGGGTATGCTACTTGTAACCCATGGTTTTACCTGGGCTAGAATCCCCGTAAATCAATGACATCTCCCGGTATGGTTTGAACTGATTTTCCTTATTGGTAAGGAATTTTATAACAGCGCGGTACTCGATTTTCTCCACATTTCAGAATTAGTTCCGGATTGATTTGTTTCGTCGACGATAGTTCAAAGACTACCGACCTAATTACGATAAAACTTGGTATTTATACTTGTTCGGTGAGGCCGATCTCGTTTCAGCCCCGTATTTTGCTTTTGGATTTCTTTTTAAGTAACACTTTTGGTTTTATTGGTTTTTATTATATATACACTTTTATTCACAATATTTACAGTTTATTCCAATAAAATTGGATTGTTGGATATAAGAATAATCGTTGTATTTGATTTGTTATTACACTTAATGAATTTCGATGATTTAGTAGATAATTGTTTCGGTTTAAATATTTGCTTGTTTTCGGTTAACTCGACAGACTTGAATTCTCTTATTTTGTCCCAAAAAATATCTTAAATACTACCTAAAACTAACTCCCTCCAAGGTACCCTATTCGAAGAATTATTTTTGTTGTTGCAACCACCGACAAGACGTTGACCTGTAAAATGGTCGGTACCTGGGTTGAATAATGGCATTTCCAGACCCTCGGTACGCTGGAAGCCTTGAATATCTATTGTAGTAAGGTAATAAAATTTACAGGCCAACGCTTGAAAGATGTGCAACTTTCACCATTATATTTAAACTTAAAACTAAAATATGTATACACTGAAAATAATATTAAACTATTTACCAACAAACAAAAACAATCGAATATATATATACAAATACATATGTACAAATATACAATGAGGACGCAACAATACTAATAATGAATCACTTAATTCGTAATGACTCGAATAAGTACCCTCATTAATGACCTGCCTACCCATTCCGCGGACTTAAAAACGCACCCTCGTATATGTATAAACGGCCACGCAAAGAAATCATGGAAGAAGGCATCTACCCACACATTAATATATATAATATAATAACTACCTTTTACCCGGAGTTTGACTCAAGTTGATGTCCTAAATAAGTGTCAAAGATCTTCAAAAATACAGTAATTTGGATAAATTTGTCCTTAAATCCTGACCAGGATCATCAGGATAAAATTAAAGTTTTCAGTTTTCTAGGTTTAATATACATTGTGCTTAGAATGATTGTAAATGCTGTTCTTTATCGATATGAAAAGAAATTTTTTTATCCCTCGGAAATACTAGTGTTTTTGTGGATAGGGGTACTCGATGTCCTTTTCTGTTCTCCTGATAACGTGTGTATAAAATTTCATGTTTATCGGTTGAATAATTAAGGCGTGAAATCGTACCAAACAAACCCACATATGCATTAATAATTTTTTGCATTTAAAGGATGCTTGTTGAATTTATTTGATGAAAACGTTCTTAACTAATTGTAAGTTTGGAATCAAATAACACGAGTAAATTTTTTATTGGTGTTTCAAAATTTAATACATTCTTTTGTTGATTTTGAGTCAAATAACGTAGTCATTTTGAAAAATATGCATAGTATTATTTGCAATAGATTATTATTCATTCAGGGAGTCACCGAATTATCAAAAAATAAGAGGAAATGCCACCTTATTGCAGATTTAGATTTCTGACTTAATAATTCATTTTTACGTATCATATGCTAACACTTCGACGTAGTCAGGCCGAATTTTTATTTTAGCGAAATGACAATAAATATTATATGTATTAATCAATACGTAAAACTTTTTTATTTACAGCGGTGATAAAAAGGCTTTTAACGCCGTTAAAATTTCAATACTCTTTTTTTGAAAGAGCAACATTTAGCACATAAAGCCTTATGAAGGTCCCAATTTTCTCAATTTCAGTAATAAATTTTCACACTAAACTTATTAACGGCTTTTTTCGATAATTTGAAAAATTAACTTTTCAACTTTATTATTTCATAGGCATTTTTATGTTTGAAGGCAGAAGTTGGTAAACTTTAATTTAAATATAGGTACCTGATGTATCCTGCGAATCTTATTTTTTTTTTCTGAGTTAAAATCTACATTTCGAACAAAATTGTTTTGATAAGAGTACTAAAACGCAACTCCATAGTAAATAATATTTAAAAAGACTTTTATTAAAATTAAAACAAAGACGTTTCTATCTAAATTTACATACAAACTATTGTTTTGACTCACCCTTTACATTAGATTACGATTTTTTCCTTTAGTTAGCAGTGTTACACGATTATGGGAATTCTACCGAAAACTTGAACAATCGACCACAATCTAGGATATAATTTGATTTTTATCACCTCGTTCGTTCTCAGTTCTAATATGTTCTTCTTCCAAGTGGGATGATTTTGCAGTGTTGACGTTTGAAAAAGCATCCAACACCCAAGCCGCTATTTCCAATTTTAAAATGTCCTGAAAACGATCTTTGAAATTACTGTGAAGACTCTCCAAATGTCGGCAGTAAGCAAGCAGATCGTCGTTATTGAAGAATTAAGGAAATTAACTAACTCATGCCTGCCAATATTTTTCACGTGTAAGAGTTTGACTACGAAAGCAGCAACAATGTTTCTTATTTTAATTAAATTGAAGACATCACCTTGAGATAGGATATTATCCTTAAAGAATTTATATAGGTTTGTCAAGTATGCAATATCATTTCTTGATGAGACGATGATGTCCCGCAGTGAACTTTTTTCAAAATCTTAAAAATATGCCACGTTATTGCCTTTCTTATCTGAATTCCTTATTGCTTCATTCGAAAATGTTTTAGATAAAGAAGGCACAAAGGCGATGATGGGTTTGTGAAATTTTCCATAAATACATATTTACAATTTTCCGCACTGTATTGCCGTCTCTTCTTTTTTGCTTCCGACATGATTTTAATCTACGAGTAAAAAACTGATTAAAAAAAATACTAACGGCTGCGTGTGACAACGTAAAAAGATAAAATAAATACTAGACCCTTTTAAATACAGTGGGGTAATAAAGTCGGTGGTAGTCGCTTATTTTTGAGGAACATAAAAAAAACCCGCGTGTCCGAGCGTTTTTCCAAAAAAACCCCTGAATTTTAAATGAATTTATTTCAACCCACATGTCCACAATGAGTTATTAAAATACAGCATGCAACGACAAGAATTAGACAAACATGCACAAACTCGATTATCAGAATTTGTATCCTTCGGTATCATTTTTTGGTTACCATAAAAGGTACCCTATATCCTTTTCTGTACCCCTGACGATGTGCCTTCAAAATTTTATGATGGTCGATTGGGTAGTTAAGGCGCAAAATCGTCCACATAAAACTATTTTTTTTTCTATCTCCAGTACAATATTTTTTCTGGATAAGAGTACCCTATGTGCTTTTCTGACCTCCGACAAAGTGCCTGCAAAATTTCATGATGATCGATTGAATGGTTAAAGCGTGAAGTCGATCGCATAAACTAATTTATTTCAATCCTTGGGGTACAACATTTTTCAGGATAAAAGTACCCTTTGTGCTTTTTTGTACCCCCGACAATGTGTCTAGAAAATTTCATGATGATCAATTGACTAGTTAAGGATTGAAATAAACCATATAGAATTATTTTTTTTCTATTCCCTTGAGAACAATACTTCTCTGGATAAAAATACCCTATGATCTTTTCTGTACCCCTGACGCTGTGTCTCCATCATTTCATGATGATCGATTGTGTAGTTAAGAGACGATATCGTCCACATAAAACTATTTTTTTCTATCCCTTGACAACAATACTTATTTTTGGATAAAAGTAGGTACCCTTTGTTTTTTTCTGTATCCTTGACAATGTCTACAAAATTTCAAAATGATCTGTTGAGTAGTTAAGGAGTGAAATGGAGCACATAAAACTAATTTTTTTCTATCCCTCGAGGAGAATATCTTTTCTAGATAAAAATACCCTATATTTTATTTTGTATCCCTGACAATGCGTCTACAAAATTTCATGATGATCGATTGGGTAGTTAAGGCGAGACATCGTCCACATAAAACTAACTTTTTTCTATCCCTTGAGAACAGTACTTTTTCTGGATAAAAGTACTCTATAGCTTTTCTGTACCCCTGACAATGCATCTACAAAATTTTATAATGATCGATTCAGTAGCTAAGGCGTGAAACGAACCACATAAAAATAATTTTTCTATTTCTCGGGAAAAATTTTTTTCTTTTGGATAAAAGGTACTCCATGTCTTTTTTTGTACCCCTGATAATGAGTCTACAAAATTTGATGATGATTGATTGAGTGGTTAAGGCGTGAAAAACCAACAAACTCACATTCGCATTTAAATATTAGTTAGGGTTACGCCAGTTTGCTTTTAAATTAACATAATCCGCATTCGCTCGGAAGAAAACTAGTCGATGCATAATGAATAACTGTACCAATCAAATTAAAGTATTTTTAAGTATGTACTAAACTAATTTTGAAGCATAGTTTATTTAAACTATCATTCAATTATTTTGATCACTTAAAATTAGTTAGTACACGTTTAGCAAAGTAAAACGTTATCGAATGAGATTTAGCTGTTAAATACTAACTTGTATTTTCCATTATAAACGCGTTTTTTTTGATGAAATAATTAAAGAACACGACCTTACTTGAATACGCCATAAATCTCATTACAATTAACAAGTGATAAAAGTAGATTGGAGTAAGTAGAGGTATAAATTAAAATCGATTTTGGGTTTCGTTTGCTTAAGAGTAAGGCCGCTTTAGATTTTTCTACTTAAGTGTTAATTAAAAAAAAATAATTGAGTCACAACAGCCACAATTTAATTAAACAACAAGCCTGAACTATTAATAATATTTTACTTTTCATATTACTGTTTAATCTATTAAAAGAAAAAATATTGTTGATGTGCATTGGATGTGTAGAAGATCCTCGATCATGAATTCTTAGTTTAGAAAAGTGGATAGACGTGGTTCACAAGTAAGAACGGGACATAAGGTAACTACAAATTCTAATCATCTAAGTGAGATTTAACAGTCACACATGCGTATATTAAACTTTAAATATTCATTATTTAAAATATTTTGATAATATAATATAATGTAATAATTCAACATTAGGGCACTAATACAAAGTGGCATAAATTGAAATTTAAATTCCTTGCAAACCGCTAAAGCAACTTTTACGGTCATTTTTTTAAAATATAGCCTCATTTTTTCTTGATGATGTTTTTTTAACACATTTGCTAAATTCGGGACATTTAAACTCAATAAAATCCTATTTATGCATATTAATGCAAGACATCACGTTGCTCCTATGGTAAAAAAGTACTTAGAGGAGGTGAACATTGAGGTAGTACATTGGCTACCTCGTAGTTCATATCTCAACCCTATAGAACATTTGTGGTGCAATTTGCGTCTTTTTGCAGTGTGACTTGTTTCGACATTATGCGTAACTCGAAGTTGTACTGTAGGTATGTGTTGTACACGTACATTTTTGTTGTTGATCATGGATTTATGAATCGCAGTTTTTTTCCGCGTTTCCTTTCCTCACCATTGGTTTTTTCAAAATGTTGCATTTAAACCCTCCTGGCTGTTGTTCTGTATAACTTACTATTTGTTTCTACTTCAGTTCTGTTTTCAACAATATTCTGCATCTCCCAGATGATAACGCGAATTAAAAAACAATGTTCGGAAAAGATGGGGCTATGATATGATATCGATCTCGCCCGTTTTAACCGTAGCACCATAGTGTTACAAGTTTGATGTTGAAGACCTACCATAATTAAACCGATAGGTTAAGACGCCGTGGTTAATTGCAGCTGAGCCCATGGTCATGTACGTGCTAGATATGCTAGAATATTTTGAAA
>NW_020439008.1:162273-196645 GCF_000699045.2 Agrilus planipennis | reverse complement strand
CGCGTTCTGGCTGTTTTTAAACGCTCGCAACGCGTTCTGGTAACTGTTAAACAGCCGGAACGCGTTTTGTCAATTGTTGTCGGGTATACAGTTAAAATTTGAGTGTGTGAATATGAAAGTGAGGTACCAGCGGACAAAATCTCCTTACGATCAGCATCAACTCAATCATCAGGAAGCAAACAAGGTTTTGTTTTTTGTCAGTGCAAACGAATGTGCATTGATAAAAAATGCAAGTGTCGCAATTTAAATGTACTATGTAATTCGAAATGTCATTCAAACAGTTCTTGTAAAAATAAGTAATATACCTATGTAAAGTACTTGAAAGTTCGAAAAAAACCCTCGTTTGTATTTAATTGTGGTTGTCAAAAATTAAATCGTTTCTAATAAAGTAAAAGAGGCATGAATTTAAGTTTGCGTTGTTCTCCACACTAAGTTAAATGTGTCGAAAATAAGTCGCTTTTTTATTCATTCATTCGTACATCATATGCTAGACAATATAAGTGTTCAGTGTCACTTTCTTCCTAGAACTGAAAAACAATTATAAGAAATTTAATATTGTTGAAATGATTCGGCGAGAAAAACCGAACCCATCTTTGGTATCCAATTATAGTTGTCAATAATTGAATTGTTTCCTAAAAACTGAAAAATGGATTGAAATTCATTTGTTTTATAAGTACAATATAAATCTCATTGTACGCAGGTAGAAAGCGGCAAATAATACAAGTCGAACATTAAGAACGCGTTGTNCGGGTATACAGTTAAAATTTGAGTGTGTGAATATGAAAGTGAGGTACCAGCGGACAAAATCTCCTTACGATCAGCATCAACTCAATCATCAGGAAGCAAACAAGGTTTTGTTTTTTGTCAGTGCAAACGAATGTGCATTGATAAAAAAATGCAAGTGTCGCAATTTAAATGTACTATGTTTTAATTAAAAAGTTGAAAAAAAAATCAAATTTTAACTGTATACCCGACAACAATTGACAAAACGCGTTCTGGCTGTTTAACAGTTACCAGAACGCGTTGCGAGCGTTTAAAAACAGCCAAAACGCGTTCTGTGCGTTTGAAGGCAGCCAGAACGCGTTGTGGCCGTTTTTTCCGGCCACTGAGCGTTTTCGGTCTTCGGGCCTAACATATATTTGTTTTACCATAAAACGAAAATTATTATCAACAATTTTAAGATAAATTACTACTACTATTCTTGAGTTTTGAAGTGTATGTACGTTTAAATCTCCCGTTGTGCTCAGATCCTCTTGATACATTTATATTAAAACGGTAATATGGACATATTTAAACGCAAGTTGCCTAAATGGAAACTTGTTTTTTTTATCCAGAAAATATAAATACTGACGCAAGAAGAGTGATGTTCCATTATTTAAATTTAAATTTTTGTGGTTATTATCCATACATCCATAGGACAGGTTGGTGGAACACCTTCTCAGGCATGAAGGGATAATTAGGGACATATTGAACGCAGAAACAGGAAACTTAGATTAGATTACTATTCAGAAATAGTTAAGTACGTGTGATGTTCTGGTTTTAGGGAAATGAAAAGATTAGCTCAGAATAGGAAAACGTGGAGGTGCATATTTCACCAGCCTTAGGACTGACGACTTTATGATGATGATTAGTAATTAAATGAGTAGATACATCGAAAATTAAAAAAAAAAAACGCATTTGCGATAAAGCGGAGTAGAATACAAGAAGAAGTAGGCAACTTTAATCATCGATATCTCGGTGAATTTTCATCGTACAAATAAGAATAAAAAAAGAAAGGGTTTATTTTTTTATCATATTCAATACCAAAATGTATTTCGATGGAAAATCCAATTTTATAAAAAAAGTACTTGTAAAAATCTCGAAAATTGCATCGTTTTTGAGTTATTTGGAGAAAACTGATAGGGGTGCCTTTTGTGCCTTTTTTAAGATTGTTCAAAAACGCACCCCTTAAAAAAGGGACACTTTGTGGTTTTATCATCTTTAGAGGTGAAACTACCATTTCATATCTTTTTGTCTTTATTCAATGGCCCTATAAGACTTCGAGTTAACCCCACATGTATAGAACGCCCCGAAATTTTCTAAAATCTATNATTGAAATTTAAATTCCTTGCAAACCGCTAAAGCAACTTTTACGGTCATTTTTTTAAAATATAGCCTCATTTTTTCTTGATGATGTTTTTTTAACACATTTGCTAAATTCGGGACATTTAAACTCAATAAAATCCTATTTATGCATATTAATGCAAGACATCACGTTGCTCCTATGGTAAAAAAGTACTTAGAGGAGGTGAACATTGAGGTAGTACATTGGCTACCTCGTAGTTCATATCTCAACCCTATAGAACATTTGTGGTGCAATTTGCGTCTTTTTGCAGTGTGACTTGTTTCGACATTATGCGTAACTCGAAGTTGTACTGTAGGTATGTGTTGTACACGTACATTTTTGTTGTTGATCATGGATTTATGAATCGCAGTTTTTTTCCGCGTTTCCTTTCCTCACCATTGGTTTTTTCAAAATGTTGCATTTAAACCCTCCTGGCTGTTGTTCTGTATAACTTACTATTTGTTTCTACTTCAGTTCTGTTTTCAACAATATTCTGCATCTCCCAGATGATAACGCGAATTAAAAAACAATGTTCGGAAAAGATGGGGCTATGATATGATATCGATCTCGCCCGTTTTAACCGTAGCACCATAGTGTTACAAGTTTGATGTTGAAGACCTACCATAATTAAACCGATAGGTTAAGACGCCGT
This sequence comes from Agrilus planipennis, assembly GCF_000699045.2. Lineage (NCBI taxonomy): Eukaryota > Metazoa > Arthropoda > Insecta > Coleoptera > Buprestidae > Agrilus > Agrilus planipennis. Next base: position 193,889 of record NW_020439008.1, on the reverse strand, counting down.
GGTTAATTGCAGCTGAGCCCATGGTCATGTACGTGCTAGATATGCTAGAATATTTTGAAATTCGATGCATACAATTTGTAAAGTTGGAAAAGGTCATTTTTTCTATGACATTACATGTGGCTTTTGACCACCGGGATGTCCGCAGTCCTTTCATTATTTTCTAGCTAAACTTTTAGGGTAGATTAATATTAATTTAAGAGAGCAATACTTTGCCTAATTATATATTTTTTGCATCTACCAATAGATTAAGGCAAAATTGGAATATTTTCTCACAAGATATTAGCTTAATTAATTGTGAAAATCTTGGTATTTTGAAATTTAAGCAGATAATGAGAGACATTGTTTTTGAATTTTATTAATTTTATTTTGATATATTCGATAATTATGCCTACCTTACGTATGTATTATTAATTATATTGATTAATGTTATGTTGCATAACATTTTGTAAAGGGCAATTTTGTCCGTTGGTGCATAAATAAATAAATACCTACAATGACTGCTAGGAACGCCAAAATTTGAAAAAATATTGTTAATTTCAGCAAATAATATGAGCGGAATCGCTGAAATACAGTGTAATGAGCATGGAAATTATATTCAAATATCACCCACTCAATAAGTCCCGAATAATTAACAAATTTTTATTTTCAATTTTCTCAAAATAGTTATTTCAAGTGTCTATCCTGAACCAGAATATAACGTTTATAATAGCCAAACAATGACAATGGGAGGCATTTACCGATATGACATTATGAAAATTTTATTTATTAAGAAAAAAACTAAATTTCAATGCATTAATAAAGTAATCGGATAGTCGTGATTTGTATGATTAAGGTATAATATTTTTTTAACTCTGAATATAGGTTTTGAATATTTGGATTTGGATTATTTCGGGACCATTTGGGATGTGCGGAAAAAATGATATTGTGAATATGCAATATGGCCATCAGGTACTTAGCTTAAAATTTTAAAATTTAGGATACCTACAGCTCAGGGGCAAATAGCTGCAGAACTGCCAAAAAAAGTTACACATTTATGTGCTTTTACGACCTAACTATTAAAATTTATTTTTATTTGTATTTATTTAACAGGTTGATTATACGAGTATGTTACAGTGTTTAAAAGAGTTTTATAGTGTCCGTGTATACAATAATGCAGTCTTAAGAAATTAATGGCGAAAAAGAAGAAACATTAAGATGTTGATGCATTGCACCGTTTTAATTATGATTTCTTTTTTTTTTCAGGTAAATAGATTAAATAGCTTATCAAAAGGTGCTCAAGAAACATGAGTGTTCGTTCAAAAGGAAAAGTGTCTTCGATATTTCGGCGAATATTCGGCTCATCAAATAAAGAAGGTGAAGATCCAAGTAAAGCTGGCACGTCGTCTAATGGTTCTCCTGCAAGACGTCTTCTTCGGGGATGCCGGGATACCGTATCACCTGCAGCTAATCCGCCAGGAAGTCCTGGCTTCGCAAACACCAAACCAGGAAACAAAAAATGTCAGGAGACATCTACCCCATCTAACAAAACGGTCCGCACTAGACGCCTCATGAAAGAGTTTCGCGATCTTCAGCGCCTGCAAAATTCGCGATTAGATCCCGTATTCACGGTAGAATTAGTAGACGATAACTTATTCGAATGGCAAGTAAAGCTTCATAAAATAGACTTGGAAAGTCCTCTAGGAAACGACATGACCGAATTGGGAGTCAGTTTTATTTTACTCAATTTAGTATTTCCAGAGAATTTTCCTTTTGCACCTCCTTTCATGCGAGTCATTTCTCCCCGTATAGAAAAAGGGTTTGTTATGGAAGGTGGTGCCATTTGTATGGAACTACTGACACCTCGAGGATGGGCCAGTGCATATACTGTTGAGGCGGTTATAATGCAGTTTGCAGCGAGTGTGGTTAAAGGACAGGGTCGTATTCAGCGGAAAACCAAAGGACAAAAGATATTTAATAAACGAGCTGCCGAAGAAAGCTTTAGATCTCTTGTTAAAACGCACGAGAAATACGGGTGGGTTACGCCATCGCTGGCTGATGGTTAATGTTTTAACGTTTACGTTTTGATAATTGCATCTTTGTAAACCTAAAAAGTGAATCATTGCCGATGTATTTATTTCAACTTTGCAGAATAAGAAGCGATGACTTTTGTGATACCTCAGCAAAGTTTTGCATTCCATAAGAATAAAAAACAGACAAACTAAAGACGACTGACGATTTATGTAGTTCATATAGGTAAATATTTTTGTAATTTATTTGATATGACAAAAGCTACATTGTTTGCTTGTAACAACACATAGCCGTGTCTTTTTATTGAAAATGTTCGACAATATACATTCATATTTGCCAAGACTAATTTGTGAAATTGAGAATGATGTTATTGTTTGCAATTATTAGATATGGATGTGTCCTGTGTATTAAAATCTTTTATAGTATATTCTTCAAGTTTATAAACATCTTTATTGATAATGTTCTTCAAAGTAAAGTAATCTTCATTCTAAAACACATATTTTATTGGCTGCTCTGTGAGATTGATATTCTATATAATTACGAAACCAAATTTACTTATATCAAAATATCTAAGGAAAGTAGTCCTGTGTAATAGTATCTTAAGAAGGTTTTCTTGCACCTAAATTTTTAAGAACTTTCGAGCAAGTAATAAGCAAGTAAGGAACAACACTCATCAATGATAACGAATCTGTTAGTGTATGATAATTTAACGAGAACATTCATCCTTGTTTTTATTAGAAATTTAAAGGCTTTATCTTGATTTTCTGGTAGATACAATCACATTAAGTTAATTCTAATAATTTCATCCCTTTTTTTGTTTTTCCTAAACTGTTTTATAATTTAATACAAGTTATATACTGAAAAGCAACCCTACTGTTGGTAGGACAAAATTTTCAATTAGGTCCCTAATGTACATACAACGACTACTTGATGTTATTATTTCTTGTGTTCCCAAAACTAAATAAATGCAGTACCGTTTTCGTCTATTATCAACTGTAATTGTACTAGGCCTAATGTGAAAAGTACAAAATTAATAATAAATAGGTAATATACGAAAACTAAAATCATCTAATGACGAATTAAAATAAACAATTAAATTTTCACAATTACATTACAAACGAAAGTAAGACCGGAACAAATATTATTTTTTATTTCTAACTATATTATGTCTCAATATATTTCGTTTATAATCATAGTGTAACTGGTGGATGTTAAAGCTGTGTGGTAATGTTAATTATTGTACCCTATAGAGTATAGACCGTTATGCGACTATATCTGTGTATCTTGTACCATTAATATCAAATTACTGGTATATACTTGTATCCAAAGATTATAATGAATGTTAAGGATTGAAAACTGCATGTATGTATGATCTATCAATTTATCAAGTATGGTAAAATGGTATTTATTAGTGTTCAATAAAATCATGTTATTTATAACTTAAATTTCAAATTAGAAGAACATTAAGTTTACTATAAATGTTGTCTATAGAATAATTACCTTCACATATAATTATTATATGTACTCAGTACTTATCTATTATTACGTAGATGTGCCGTCTTCCATTTTAAACGCGTTTTACTTTTTGGTTATCAAATTATAACTACAATAAATGTTTATTGGTGAGTAAAAATTTCGATCCTATTGTAAACAACTGAATTTCAATAAAGGTGTTACCAAAAAAATGTGAAGTTATGTATCTTACATGTTTTCTGTTTCCCACATAATTGTCTAAAAAATGGTACTGGTTGGAAGTCACTAAGTGCCTTTGTTTATTACTAAATCATGTTCAAAATAAAATAAAAATTCCTTTGCATTAAATATCTCGGGAATAAAAACACATACAACCTTGAAATTTTCAGGAATTTGTTGTTGTTTATAACAGTGTATGAATGTGCTCCAGTTTTTATAAAGATCGGTTGTTAACTTTATGAGATTTTAGTATGGAACAAGTGCGCTAAAGTAGAATATGTAGTTTGGACTGTCAAGATGATACAGCCACAAAGTGGTTATCCTTTTTCAAAGGGTGCATTTTTGAATAATCATAAAAAAGGCACTCTTATTAGAAGCAGAAAATATTTTTTTTTTATTAAACCAGTTATAAATTTTTTCCTGGACAATTAAAGTATTTATAAATATTCAGAGAAAAGGTAGCCCTTGAAAAAATATATCTTTTCTTTTATTATTCTATTTTGTCCGATGAAAATTCACCGAGATATCGAGATCTAGAGTTGCCTACGTTTTGTTATATTTCCCCCGTTTTATTGCGAACGTTCTTTTTTTTATTTCCCATGTATATGTTAGGCCCGAAGACCGAAAACGCTCAGTGGCCGGAAAAAACTGCCACAACGCGTTCTGGCTGCCTTCAAACGCACAGAACGCGTTCTGGCTGTTTTTAAACGCTCGCAACGCGTTCTGGTAACTGTTAAACAGCCAGAACGCGTTTTGTCAATTGTTGTCGGGTATACAGTTAAAATTTGAGTGTGTGAATATGAAAGTGTGGTACCAGCGGACAAAATCTCCTTACGATCAGCATCAACTCAATCATCAGGAAGCAAACAAGGTTTTGTTTTTTGTCAGTGCAAACGAATGTGCATTGATAAAAAATGCAAGTGTCGCAATTTAAATGTACTATGTAATTCGAAATGTCATTCAAACAGTTCTTGTAAAAATAAGTAATATACCTATGTAAAGTACTTGAAAGTTCGAAAAAACCCCTCGTTTGTATTTAATTGTGGTTGTCAAAAATTAAATCGTTTCTAATAAAGTAAAAAAGGCATGAATTTAAGTTTGCGTTGTACTCCACACTAAGTTAAATGTGTCGAAATTCATTTGTTTAATGAATACCTTTTCGCTTTTTCATTCATTCATTCGTATATCATATGCTCGACAATATAAGTGTTCAGTGTAACTTTCTTCCTAGAACTGAAAAACAATTATAAGAAATTTAATATTGTTGAAATGATTCGGCGAGAAAAACCGAACCCATCTTTGGTATCCAATTATAGTTGTCAATAACTGAATTGTTTCCTAAAAACTGAAAAATGGATTGAAATTCATTTGTTTTATAAGTACAATATAAATCTCATTGTACGCAGGTAGAAAGCGGCAAATAATACAAGTCGAACATTAAGAACGCGTTGTGAGCGTTCAACAATTGACAAAACGCGTTCCGGCTGTTTAACAGTTACCAGAACGCGTTGCGAGCGTTTAAAAACAGCCAGAACGCGTTCTGTGCGTTTGAAGGCAGCCAGAACGCGTTGTGGCCGTTTTTTCCGGCCACTGAGCGTTTTCGGTCTTCGGGCCTAACATATATTTGTTTTACCATAAAACGAAAATTATTATCAACAATTTTAAGATAAATTACTACTACTATTCTTGAGTTTTGAAGTGTATGTACGTTTAAATCTCCCGTTGTGCTCAGATCCTCTTGATACATTTATATTAAAACGGTAATATGGACATATTTAAACGCAAGTTGCCTAAATGGAAACTTGTTTTTTTTATCCAGAAAATATAAATACTGACGCAAGAAGAGTGATGTTCCATTATTTAAATTTAAATTTTTGTGGTTATTATCCATACATCCATAGGACAGGTTGGTGGAACACCTTCTCAGGCATGAAGGGATAATTAGGGACATATTGAACGCAGAAACAGGAAACTTAGATTAGATTACTATTCAGAAATAGTTAAGTACGTGTGATGTTCTGGTTTTAGGGAAATGAAAAGATTAGCTCAGAATAGGAAAACGTGGAGGTGCATATTTCACCAGCCTTAGGACTGACGACTTTATGATGATGATTAGTAATTAAATGAGTAGATACATCGAAAATTAAAAAAAAAAAACGCATTTGCGATAAAGCGGAGTAGAATACAAGAAGAAGTAGGCAACTTTAATCATCGATATCTCGGTGAATTTTCATCGTACAAATAAGAATAAAAAAAGAAAGGGTTTATTTTTTTATCATATTCAATACCAAAATGTATTTCGATGGAAAATCCAATTTTATAAAAAAAGTACTTGTAAAAATCTCGAAAATTGCATCGTTTTTGAGTTATTTGGAGAAAACTGATAGGGGTGCCTTTTGTGCCTTTTTTAAGATTGTTCAAAAACGCACCCCTTAAAAAAGGGACACTTTGTGGTTTTATCATCTTTAGAGGTGAAACTACCATTTCATATCTTTTTGTCTTTATTCAATGGCCCTATAAGACTTCGAGTTAACCCCACATGTATAGAACGCCCCGAAATTTTCTAAAATCTATCCAGTTTCCCGTATTTAGTGGTAATAAATAATTATTTACTTAATTTAAACGATACAATAACTGTCAAATAAATTTTTTTTCCAAGATTCATTTCTGTGTGTGATAACTAAAAACTTAAATTAGAATACACAAAGTCAGACGTCGGATACATTTAATGCTAATTTAATAGGTAAGTACTATAACAATTATTCAAAATAAATTACCAGCGGTAGCGATAACCGTTTAACACAACAGTCGTAAATGTAGGAGTTGTAGAGTAGAGAATTTAGGGTTTACGACATATACGTATATCATCAATAAACATAAAATACGAAAAGTTGTCTGTTAGTACAAAGTCCAACTCAGTCAAAACCGTGCACCAATGAATCGCGTCGGCTACGCTCTTGCTTGTTGGTCGTGACCGGGGAGGAAAGTCGTGCTAGATGAGACTATAGCTGTGAGTATAGCTGCACTTACTGTAACCCCATGTACTACCTTCGCTAGGACATGTTACATTATCTATAACCTGAACTTTGAAATTTATCATGGGAGTACAGTAATATAATAGTTTGTTTGTGTACATTGGGGTCGGGACATGCTACTGAAGGTCATCGCCTCTATTTACTGGAATGAAAAATATTTAGAAGAATTTAGGCAATATCAAAAGTTGTTTAAATGATACCTTAAACTACTTTAAAACAAAGTAACAGAAATCTACCAAATGATGTATTATAAAATCAGTAACAATTAAAACTAAAGTTTGTGTGAAAGGTTCACCACGCGAATCCAGTCCTACAGGAGTTATGGTGCTCAATGTGGTGCCAGAATTCCTCGAGAGTTATAGAGAACCCCAAACCTGTACGAACGCCATGCAGCCCTACTACCGGTAACTGCTTTAAAGTTCAACTCTGAAATCCGCTTGAATTAACGGAGGATAAAAAAACACGCTGTCCAATGTCTTCGATGCCTACTACGACCACAATGAATACAACGCGCCCAATCGTTACATTCGATTTGATACTATCATTACAAACCAATGACATCTGACAGGCGTTTTGAAATGGTGAACTTGTCAGGTCACAGCCACCTGCCTTATTTCCAGAAACATTGTCCTAAATATCCTTACTAGCAAGAGGAAACAATGACTGCCAGAGCAGATAGTAAGTGAACTGATCGCCCAATTACGGCGAATTCCGGTTAACATTGCTACTTCATGGTTGCTTTTTTCTAGTAGCACGAAAGAAGACTCTCATTTTTTCATCGACCGCCTCGATGTCATGTTTTGAATGCTTCGGACACATGCGACGAACACGAAAAGCGGCTAACATATTGTTTACAACTAATGGAGATTTAACGTGCGACACCTTACCATCTATTGGCCACACGTCAAACCAACACAGCTGAGCCGTCAGACGGATTGGTCCCAGGAAGCCACCGATGCGGTGCCTGAGGGTTAACGAGGCGAGTAACCCCAAGTTCGGGCCTATCTACGCCCTTAAGCGTTCAATGCAGGGACTACACAACGAACCGGGCGATCCGCTGCACAGCCCCCTAGCCCAGCATGTGGGCTGTACCTACCCAACTGCCACCTCGAGTCCAACACCAATTGGCGGAGCAGAAATCGAAGCTAGACTGTGGGCTCTCCGCCTCCTGAGTACAGGTATATGCTCTCCGGTCGTCATCAGCTACTTCGGAGCACCCCTCGCTGGGTGACATCCGTTTTGTTGTACTCTCGCTATCACCGGACATCCTTCAGCCTCCTGGCTCGCCCGAGCTACTACGCTTCTCGCATCTACTCTGCTTTCACCATAAATGACACTTACTTCGCCTTGGACATGGGTAGTGAGGCAGCTACTGAGAGGATCGCTGACTTTTCGGCGCCTGTCGAGGTTCCCATGCGATTGCCACTAATGGTGATGGTGGCTTCACCGGGAGAGGCTCTCTTTCGACTCGGCAGGCTTTATTGCGAGGGGAGAACCGACACTCTCGCGTTAGCCTACCTCGTCTGTGCTGGCCTTACGTCGCGTTCGACCGCCAGCTGCCGCATACTTTCCCCTCAGGGCTTCCGCGGCTCTCTGTGGCACACCAGACTGGTGCTTCCGGACCTTCGCCCGTGTCCGTCGGCTGCTTCCCACAATAACTTTGCTTCCAGATGCCCGGGGGCCCTTTAGCTTCGCCATAGCATGTGTATGGGTACTGAGCCCCCCACCGCGACAAGGTGAGGACCCTGGGGGGGAACATATTGGTTACAACTAGCTCACCACGAATTCCGTCGGCTCGTGGTCAAGGAATTCGATAGCTCTTTCCGCCGTAATAACAACATAATGAAATTCTTCGCCGAAAAACACACATACGAGTCAGTATATAGCATTCTAAAGAAGAAGCAGTGTCTGGTCTAACACGAATAACATTCATAGAGAATGAGTTAATGTCCAATTGTCTAAACATGACAACCTCAAACCTTGGCCACTTAGATACAGGCCACCCGGCCTTATTTAATGAGCTTGTCGCACTAACCTACCGATTGGAAGAACATCTATCAGAGAAACAAGAAGCAGTCATGCTAATCAAGCCATACCGTCATCCAAACAGCTCCCCGTATGCTTCTTCTGCCCTGATTATCACTACAACCGCGACTGCTCGGAAAGACAGAAGGGCCATGGAATTCTGTCACCACGCATCAGTAGCCACTAGTAAGTCTGTCACAACCTCCCAGTGTTCTCTACGACAAGAAAGACGCCCTGCCACCAATCAAGTAGGGGTTGCGCAGAAAACTAACCGTCAAACTTCTACTCTTCGCTTAATTTGGTCCGACACAAAGTATGGGAGGACCTACAAACCAAAAATATCACGGACACAATAAACATCACGGTTCATATAAATGGGGTCGAAATAAAGTTGCAATTTTTTCTTTGTCCGGAATTGTAGGAGAAAGTGTTCCTATGAGACTCATAACTAATAGACTCGCGAGCCGTAATCGACTACAAGCGGCGTTGTATTCAATTTGGACGAACAGGGAGGTCGATAGCGTATTGGAAAATATCATACCGTTCCAGCGCCTTTAGTTCTGGTGCTATCACATCTCCTCACTAGAGTTCCGAAACGTTTCGATTCTGAAGGCACCAGCACTAACGACGCGATCCACAAAACATCGTATACAGTTAATCAGGAACATGTTACCAATTTCAAGTCGTACCGTTCTGTCTAAAGAACGTTCTTTCGACTTTTCAAAAATCAATGACGGCTACATACGATAGTTTATTCTCGTCTATTTAGGTGATATAATCGTGTATTTCAAAAATAATCAGGAACATTTGCACCACTTACCTTATATTGGAACGGCTCCAAACCCACGAACTATGAGTTGACTTTGAGAAATGTCAAATCTTCCAATCGGAAAGAGAATATCTTGGAAAAAGTTTCTCGGTAGGGAAACCCACCCACAAAACGTCACCTACAACAAATCGCCGACTTTCCAACCTCAATCAACCGGCGGAAATTGCGGCAGATCCGACCCTGATTTATCGTACGTTCTGCAAGGGGGTCTCACCCACACATGATTTGCCGCGGTGCTTTATAAAGAAGGGACCTATTAGGAGTGGAAAATCATATCAGCCGCTAGTATCAAGTTGATGCTGACAGAAGAAAAGTACGAGATGGATGATACTTCTTTAAGAGTTCTTTTTAACTGTTGAGACGCCCAGTCTCACACATCCTACCAGGAAAATCCCATCGTATGACGGAAGCAGACGTGGTGGTTGTACCCGAGGCTACTAGGCATCTGCTTTACTGCTTCCACGACAACTAGAACGCCAAACATCCCGGCCAGAAGGAGAATGAGACGCCATTAAGCATGAATTTTACTGATCTACTTGAATCCTAGATGTGCGAAGTTATGTATGTCGATGCCTGATTTACGTCTGTAACAAGACCGGGCTCAGGCAATCGAAGACAACATTATAGCCCCGTAATCCCATGCGTCCCTAGGAGACTGTCTTCATCGATATTATGAGCCCCTATCCAATGACTACTACGCGGAGTTGGTTCATAATTTTCTTTACAGACCTCTTCTCAAGAAGGGTAAAGGTAAAAGCTATTATCAGAGCCACCACAAACGTCCTACTCTTTCTGGAAGAAGGCACATTTTATCAACATGACTACCCACACTATTACTTATCGGACATTGGCCCACACCTATTTACAACCCCAGAGCAAACCTTAGAAACAAAGGAATCCGTATCCACTTAAGTTATCAGAACCCGAAGCATTGAGACTGTTACCTATCGAACTTCTTGTTCAGTTTAGTGAAGCCCTTCTAGGATACAACCTCCTCCGTCCTTGACAATATGTGCATAAAACAAGACAATTATTTCGTTTTTATTATCGCCCGTATCAACAAAAGGAACAAGTCACTCTACCAGTATGCGCCGGAGTTCTTCAACCCTACCCCAGTGAGATTTCAGTAAGGATTGTAAGCCCTAGTTAGAGACTTCGTGAGACTTCATCTACTAGTCCCCAATTAGACGGATTCGCATTAAGTCAACAACATGAATACACTAATAAGGTGTTAAAAAAAAGTGATACCTCTCCATTCTTTCCTATTTTGAGCTAATCTTCGCATTTCCTTAAAACTAGAACATCCCACGTCCTTCACTATTTATAAACAGTAATCTAATCTAGGTCTACCTCTGCTCCTCTTAACTCCTGTTTCTGCTTTTAATGTGTCTATGACCTCCTCTGTTCTCCTATTCTTATCAATGCTCATTAGCAAACAAAAATTATTTTAAAATTTGATGTTACGGTTTTGATTGTATACCAACTTAGTAATATTTAAGATTCAATTGCGTTACAGAAATATAAATAAAAACAATCATTTATCTTATAAAATCTAACCTAACCTAACCTAAACACAATTAGGTGATTTTTAAATAAAAATAGAAAGATTAATTGTAAAATGACCAGTTAAACATATAAACAATAGTAAATTTGTTATAATGTGGTAACACCTGAATGTAGGTGACTACATTACGTAGTTTCCAAGAATAAGCATTTCATGAAAACTAAACTGTATTAAACTTAATGATATGAAGCACTGGTAATGTTACCTTATTTTTTATGGTATTTAGTTAACACTAAACATGTACATGATTTAACGTTCAGACTCCAGATTTATTGCATGTGTGATAGTTTAAGATTTAAGTAATCAGATACAGATTTTAAATTACTCCTAAATTAACCACAGCACCACATAAACAACAAAAGCATTTAGCTCGTGCTATTTTGAAAATTCAAATTGTTCGGGCTGGTAGTCACAATCGATTGGTATTCATTTAAAAATTAAGTTACTGTTTACTGTGATGTCAGTAACCGGTTAGGGTTACTTGACAATTACCAAATTTCAGTTTTGATAAACTGAAATAAATCATATTTCTGTTTTTAAAATACAAATTAAATTGAATTCAATTGTGGTTTAATTTTTAATCGCGCAATCAACTTAACCTCCTACAAAAATGTTGATCAAAGTGAAGGTGAGTTTGCATTTAGGTTATGTGTTAAATTTTATGTCAGGATTTTTAATTATTAGACGCTAACTGGTAAAGAAATTGAAATTGATATAGAACCAACAGATAAAGTTGAAAGGATAAAGGAGAGAGTAGAAGAAAAAGAAGGAATTCCACCACAACAACAAAGATTAATTTTTTCTGGTAAACAAATGTAAGTGTAGTTGAAAGTATGTATCGTTAGTAATAAAATTTCATTTGCATTTTCTTTTTAGGAATGATGAGAAGACGGCGCAAGATTATAAAGTTCAAGGAGGTTCAGTGCTTCATTTAGTCTTAGCCCTTCGAGGTGGATTACAATAAGTTCCATTTTGTAAGCTACATATTTTAAGTTTATATTCATGTACTTTGTTTAATTTACGTCGTAATTAAAGTAATAAAATTGTTTATTGAATTTTATTAAATGTGCTTTAACGAAGAGTTATTCTTATGCTTTACACATGAGTAAGGCATATACACTGATATCCACTGCATTTCCATCATTTGATGCATTCTAAAGAATAAAGGTAAAGTGTGAGTTCAGTTTTAATATATTTTTTTAAATTGGGTTTTAATATATGAAAGAAAGCAGAACTATTGTCTATGGGAAGAGTTACTTAACCTAAATAGTGAAGTTGTGAAGTTCTGGTGGAGTGCATGTAATACAGATATTTTTTTGAGTATTTGGCTTAAACAATTAACGTTTGCTGTGTTTAATAATTATATTAAAGTGCATTGTTTGTTAAGTGTTGTAAAACAATGTAGTAATGGAAAAGATGGAAATAATCCAGTACCTTGAATTACTTAATTCAAAAAATCCAGTTGGTAAGTCTAAATAATAAATAATAATAGTTATTTTACAATTAATTTGTTAGTTTATGGGATGCTTTAAATGGTAGTTATACATATTGCACAAATATTTGCAACTTAGAAAAATTTGGAGGTTATATTTGTATTTGTAAATGACAGTAAAATACAGCTTGTCACAAGTACGATTTAGAAAGTTCTATTGTATCATAAAACAAAAATGGGTATTGGGATGTCTTGCCCGTCTTACCGTATTACATTAACTTTTTAATTCAAAAGTGTCCATTATTATTATTGTATATTAAGTAATTAACTCGAATACCAGTTATGCAGTTATTATTACTTTATGGTAATTGCTTTTTATAGCACAGGTCAACACAAAAAATAACAAGAAAAGTAGTTATAATGTTAAATTAGAACCTTTCACATATTAAAATTATAGTAGGTAGGTAGTAACACTAGTTTTGTAGAAAATATTCAATAGCTCCTAAACTGCTGAACTTTACTAAGTAGTACGTAAAAAATAAAAAAGTAAGTAAATAGGTGCCGTTAATTAACTTATGTCTGAAAATATCTTCAGTGGCCTCTGTAAATAGTTTAAAAATATAAAAATTGAGAAAAGAATATGAAACCATTGATTATAATACGTCTAGCTGGTGTAAGGAAATATGGTCACGTTGTAAAAATTTTTTCCTTCTGACATGTGGGGTGTCACATATAGATACATCTTTTTCTTTGAAAGAAATTGACTAAGGTTTTTGACATATTATTTTGTGACACATAACCAGTAACATAAGCAAGGAGTAGTAAAATCTTAAAGTTCACGGGCTTCTCCTATAGTGCTGGTACGCAAGAAGGATGGCTTCACGATATTTTGTCTGGACTATAGAAAGTTGACGTAACGCTGAAGCTACCAATTACCCTGAATCGACGACACACTAGATAGTCAAGCTGGAGCTAAATGCTTATCTACTCTTGATTTGAAAAATGGATAGTGATGGTAAGTGGATATGCAACCGCAAGATATGGAGAAGACTGCTTTTCTAACCGGAAATGGCCTATGACAGTTCAATGTGAAGCCTTTTGGATTGTGCAATGCACCGGGTACATTCGAAAGACTCATGGACACTGCATTATAAGGAATAAACTGGAAAATCTATTTGGTTCACCTAGACGACATCATTATACTAGGAAGAACTTTAAACTTCCGAAACGTGACTGAAGTCTTCAAGAAATTTTCAGCCGTAAGATTGGAGCTATGTCCCAAGAAATGCATCCTGTTTAGAAGAGAAGTGAAAAAACTAGGCTATGTCATAACACCAGCAGGAATTATGACCGATCCCGAAAAAACGGATATCGTATGGAGTTGACTCATACCGAAGGATCGTTACTAACTTTGCTTCTACTACCAAAGATTCATACAAGGATTCGCCGATATAGCCCGACCACTACACAGACTTACAGAAGACGGAGTTTCATTCCATTGGACATCTGAATGCCAAAAAGCATTTAAACATCTGCATTTAAACATCAGCGAATCCTTTTTGTAGTGTGGAGCTTGGTGGTGTGTCATCTCAAAGATGGTGAGGAGAAGGCCATCAGGTACTTCAGTAAAACACTCTCAATACCAGAATGAAATTATTGTGTCACTCGTCGAGAGCTTATGACGGTGGTTAAAACTTTCGAAAATTTCCACAAAACCTGTTGCACGTTGGTTACGACTTTAAGAATATTAGTTTGACATCGAGGATCGCTCAGGTAATCAACACGGCAAAGCAGATGCTCTATTCCGGAGACCTTTGCGTAGAAAACTACAAGCATTGTTCATTTGCGGAGAAGAGCTGGCGTCGATCTGTTGTAATGTAACCACCGTTCAGCCTAAGGGATCCTGGGAAGACAAGGCATTAATCGAGGACGAGAGGAAGGCCCAATAATGAGATGGGAGGAAGTCGGAACCTTAAGACCATCGTGGGCAGATGTAACCCACCTAAATTAAACAACGGAAAGTTATTCGGCGCAGTGGACTTTCTTTAATTTGGACCACGACGTTTTGAGAAAAAAATGTGGGAAAATTCAGATGGAACCAGAAACAAAGAATTTCAGAAGCCTTAGAAGGAGTTCATGACGAAGGACATATCAGCGATACTAAGACTTAAGGAAAGGTACGCTAGCAATTTTATTAGTCACGAATTACAAGTGATGTGGAAGACTGGTACAGGAAATGCCCGACGTGCGCCGCCAGTAAGGGACCGAAGACAAGTAGTTGTGGACGAATGCAACAGTATAACGTGGGAGCGTCATTTAAGACAATAGCAGTCGACGTGGCACGGCCATTTCTAGTGACGGACTCCGGTAACCGATAAATCTTGGTAGTCAAGGATTACTTTAGTAAGTGGCCCGAAGCATATGCGATACCAAACCAAGAAGCACACATCGTTTCTGAGAAGCTTTGACAATGACTGGATTACCCGATATGGAATACAATTGGAATTGCATTTCAACCAAGGCAGGAACTTCGAATCGGCTTTGTTCAAGAATGTCGCTGAACTAATGGGCATTGCTAAAACGAAGACTACGCCCTTACATCCACAGTCTGATGGAATGGTTGAATGATTTAACGCTACTCTGGAGACCAATTTAAGAAGCTTCGTCAACGAACACCAAACTAACTGGGACCGACACATACCACTATTCCTCCTGGTTTATAGATCCGTTATCCATGAGACAACTGGAACAACACCAGCCAGCATTTTATTCAGGAAAGAACTCAGGTTTCCAGCGGACATGATGTTTGGTCGTCTTGAAGACTCTCCACTACCTATGGACGAATACGTAGGTGAACTACGAGAACGATTAGAAGTCATCCATAACGCTATGCATACGAAGCTAGGATTTGAAAGTGACCGCATGAAGACCAGATACGATCGACGAGTCAATTCTGCTGTGTTTAATGAAGACGATAAAGTATGATTATATAATCCAAGAAAGGGACAGGCTTGGGATGGTCCATAAACCGTTACTAGACGCATAAACGACGTTGTTTATTGAATTCAGAAGGGGCATCGGGCAAAAATGAAGATCTTCCATCTTGATCGGCTTGCTCCTTATAGAGGCGACGTCACTGATCGGGACGACCAATTTTAGGAGGGGGCAGTGTGGGCAACCCAACGTACATAGTTACAAAGCAGACCAGGTTTCTATAAGGCATATACTGGAACATTCTGGAATAGGGACAGCCTGTATAAATAGTTGTCGCGAGATTGAGAAGAGTAGTACGAGTCAAAGTGTTGGAGGCGATACAAAGCGAAGAAGGGCCGAAGAAGTGACAGAGTGTTCTTACAGAGGGGAATTGATAACTAATTAATAGTAGAAGTATTAATTAGACAGAAAATAGTTAAAAGTTGTAAAAGTGCCAGAAGGAGTTTAAATATGTGACAATATTAAATACGAGTCACATCGACACATCTACAAAATTTGATTTAGGGAAGCTATTCAAAATTACCAATGAAAAAAATTGACAGTAAATACTGAAAATCATGTGAATAATAAAAAAACTTTTATCATATGCGTTTTTTACAATTAAGTACAGTGATTGCTTTTTGCAGAACTGTGTATATTTTTTTGGTATCGTCAATATTGCTCATTTAAAAGGTTTCTTGTAACGTGTGAAATTAGGAGGTGCACAAACATGCATAAAGATGAGATCTAAACGCAAATTCTAGCAAAGCTGGTATTGTTTCTTGATCTGACAATCTAAATGGACCATGCAAATAAGTATCAATTACTCCTATGACACATGATTCTGAATTTCTTCTGCATAAAGGTGGCCATTACACATATTTAGTTTCTTAGGCTAGGTCAGATTAAGTTACCTGCAATTAACATGTAATAACAAAAATTCGATGTAAGTGCGGTCTGTTAATTCCAGCCTAATATTTCAGAACTCGAGGACCGATTTTGCTCATTCTCTGTCATTTCTAAAATGTTTTCTTCTGTAGTCGTATTCGTATTTAACGAGGCTGGCTAGTATTAGCTCTCTTCGGTTCAAATTATTCTGTTTCTGGAAGATG
This sequence comes from Agrilus planipennis, assembly GCF_000699045.2. NCBI lineage: Eukaryota > Metazoa > Arthropoda > Insecta > Coleoptera > Buprestidae > Agrilus > Agrilus planipennis. Next base: position 177,220 of record NW_020439008.1, on the reverse strand, counting down.
CTTCTCGATGCTTGCAAAAGCTTCGGAAACTAATATCTCCTGACCCTGAGAACCTTTGGTTGCTCTATATCTTCGGAAGTAAATAGCCAATACGAATTTCGTCTCAAAAACTCCATATATTTGCTTATGAATGTTCATTTTTTAGTTAAGTATTTTTCCAATTTGGCAGGCATTTGCTGAATAAGTTTGGTAGTCCCAACTCCCTTTCGATTGGAATACGTCTCAGCGTTTATAGTCAAACAAGATACGTCTCAACACCAAATCCTAATAATCCTATACACATCTCGCTCAGTGAGATACCATCGACAAACTGGCTCCCATTATTCCAACCACTCATATGCCCGGTCTGCCGCCACCAAGGCCACTACCAAGGCCTTTCATCACTGGCAAGTCCCGGAGTTTGTCAACTGCCGCCCTTGATCAACTCTTCGCTACTCTCGAAGGCGGTTACGCCCCCAATCTGTGGATAACGTCGGCCGACCGTAAGGAACGTAAACTCCAAAGGGCTCCGCCACCACCATCAATGCCGTTGCTGCCTTCCTTATTACCGACTCCACCGAAGGCCAACTGACCCCAATCCCCACCTAACATCAGTGTCAGGCGCAAAATTTAATTCTGATGATTAAACAAAAGTATAATTTTGGTAAAAAATATACCTACAATGTAATTTTATAAATTATTTTCATTGCAGATGACAGGCAAAAATAGTTAAAAATTAGGTGTTCAACAAAAAACTAATAATAATTACGTTTGAGAAGGCAAATAATTACTAACGAATTTTATGATGCTAAAAACCTATCAAGTGAGAACGTCAATACCATATGATGATGGGTACCTACCAAGAATGTAAATTATGGTGCAACAGAACTTTCTGATGAAAAGATTTACTTATTCGAAATAAATATAGGTAAAACGTAAAAAAACATAATTTGATGCCTTGGTGTACGGTTTTTTTATAATTTGTGTTAAGAACTTGTTTGTTACTGCGTGAACTAACTAGAAATGCTCTTATTTTTAATAATGGCGATCCATTATCATTTTAGATAAAGTACATCGGCTCAAAACCCAAAAAATTAAAAAAATTAGTCATCTTTTAGAGGTTAGGTTAAGGGTCCGCAATCTTTCGAGGTAGAAGAACCAACGAAAGTATCAAAAAGCTTTAATATTATTTTATCATCAGGTCATCAGTCCGAAGAACGAGGCCTTCACTATTTGCAAACATTAATCTAATCTTCTAACATTAATCTAGGTCTTCCTTATCCCTCAGAAGGTGTATTTCCTTTCTATTTCTCTTTTTCCTTATTGGCTTCTGTAATGCCCTTCGTTATCCCACTCCTTATACCTCGTCATTTCTAAATTTTTCTATCCTCAGTGTATACCACATCTTTCACAACATCTCGTCCCTAGTTGCTGTAGCAACCACCAGTACGCAGCGGCGCGATATTTAAAGCGCTAAGTAAAAGCCGACATAGCTTATGTTATTCGTTAATTAAAAATCTTGCGTTACACAGGGTGTAACAGAAATAAGTGCCGAGCATTGGAGGGAGTAAACCAAATGTAATAAATAATCGCACGGTAAGTTCAGCAGCTTGGTTGATCAGAAAACCGTAATTATTTGCTATCCGGTCCTGTACGTGAGTTGATAATGTAGGTAGGTATCTACCGAATAGTGTAGTGCGATAAAAATTCTGCAGTTACATGAATGGAGAATGTAAACATTGCCGATTATAGAAGATAAACATAAACTACTTAGTGCTGTACATAAAGTTTAGACTTTTAAACTAAATAAATACATTACAGACAGGACTACGTAAATGTACGAAGACAAAAAGAAAGAAGGTTACGTAAACATTATTCGGCAAATGAACATAATTTCGCACCACATTTACCGGAAACAGTTCCCTAATCGCGAAGAATGCACGACATGGAAATTTGTGTCCCATCAATAGTGGGTACTGGGAAAATTCAAAATTTCGTCCAGCGTGAAACAAATTTCTCTATAAACTACACCATATGGAAGAAATTAGGCTATGCAGCACTTTTCTTTTGAAACCACCGACACAAATCCACTCGCGGCTGAAAATCATTTTAACCTGCACTAATCATTGATGTTGTATTGCTGAATTAGTTTATTGAACTCCACATTCCCTATTACATACATACATGGTTTAAATGTTGAAAGAATAAACGGCTACTAGACGTTTGTTGTTAATGTAAACACCCGCAATGAATCACACTTAGTTTAATCTAGCAAATAAACAATATATAAAAAATACAAAACAAATACCACACTGATGCTAGTAATATCAGCTGATTGAATGCAGCGTTGCGGACTGTATTTCTTTACCATAGTCGGAATTGGATTTACCTGTTCTTTCAACGACGTTTTTCTTGAAAACGATGAACTTTCGGGCATATAAAGATTTACTTAATTTTTATTATTTATAGTGCTCTTTCACCTCCTGCAAGCTCTGCACTTATTTCTGTATTTTAACTCTGTACGCGATTTTAACCATAATATAATTAATGCCCACACGTGGTCATTTACTGCTAAGCCACACTCAAAGGCTTAAAGATCCACATGGTTTAGGGTTTAGGTGATTAGGTGCCAATTCACATATGTAATCACCGAAATTAAATTTTAAATCAGGTTAATCTTTCTTACAATAACCTAATCTTCAAGAGGTGAAGAAATGTTTCAATGTACTTGATCTAAACTGATAATGGCCGACATAAGTAGATACATAAATAAAAATAAATAATATATCCTCATTCCTTACATACTTTTGTTTACTTTCAAGGATTCGTTGGCATATTTTTTTATTTGTTGGCGATCCTTATTTTTTAAATAAATGGTTATATGAATTAGCAACCATAAATAATTATGTATCAGGTTTTTTTAAAACTGAAACAGTTTTTATACCTAGTTCGGATATATACGTGGTACATTTTATTCTGTAAAAGTAAAACAATGAACTGTACATGTAGAAGATTATCTTTTAATAAATTAAATGCACTTTAATAAATAAAATACGTATATTTTTACAGATTTCTTAGGCAATATGGACGATCTACTGCAAGAAAATATTAAAAATTTGGAAGAAAACCTAGAACAATCATTTAAAGAGATACTTGAAAAAGAAAATTTTGTTTACACTTTACCCACAGAAAACAGTAGATCTCAGTATCTTTATCTCAATTTTCATTTCATACGCCAATTGCTTAAAGTTCTGCAAAATAGTCCAGAAGAAATGCTTAGTGTGCAACAAACTAAAATCGTAACAAATATTTTTAGAAACATTGTTGGTGTAGGGATAGCATCTTTGCTGCTTCCTTCGATGAATTATACAGCTTTACCTAGTGACAAATATTGCAAAGAGGAACCGGTTGATGTAAAATATAATAGACTGATATTTACTCTGTATGAACTTTATATTTGTATGCAATCTAAACTTATAAAACCAATAATCACCACTAATTATTTTAAATATATTTTGTCTGCTCTGTATCAGGTCTTATATTGCAAAGTTAAAAAGCCATCCTTAATATGCGATGATAAAACAGATTTTCAAATGACTGACGAGTTCTATGCAAGAATTTTAGAGAATAGAAAGAGATTCGCTGAAGTTTTTAACTATTGTAAAGACAACGTTTTTAAGACTATTTATTTACGTGAAACCATGATGTTATTAAAAAAAAATTCACCTAAATGGTTAAACGTAGCAGTAGCCTCGAATCTTAATGAAGCAATGGGAAAATCGAAAGGGGTAGAAAGCCTTGTGAGTGCTATGCTGGATGTATCAGGAACCGAAAATCCTGACGATACCACAAGAACTTGGAAAATTGTCAGCATCATTTCTAGAATAATAGTCGATTCTAGAAACTCCCCTGATTTCGAAGAAAATATTTGTAAACAGGTTATTAAATTGCTTGATCTCGATTCTGAAGACAGCCGTCGTTTATATCCGTTTGAGCAAGTATTTTCATTATGTACAAAACAGTTGTACTGTATTGAGAGAGATAAAAAATATACTCAAATCCTGGTGAATAAAGTATTTGAATTTTTTCAATGTTCTATCGAGGAGCCAACGGATTTGAAAAAGGATGTTACTAAAGAAATTAGGAAAGGTATTCGAATTTTACACATGTGCTTTTGCAACGGTGTTGATTATGCTCCTGAACTACCAGCTTCTTTACTGTTCAAATATATAGCCATCCTATTTCGAATATATGTTGTTGTACTTGAAGAGGAACAGTTTGTCAAATTCACAGAACTCCTGAAGGAGGTTTTGTATAAAATATTAACATATGATGATGACCAGGAGAGAATAATGGAGTTTTTCAATGCTACTTTATTTGAAAGGTACACTTCAAGGATTATTGCCATGGATAAAAACATGAATATATTTATTGAAAACGACTCCTCTATTTATATACAAAATGTAGAGCAGACCGATATTACTTCGTTGTCGATAGCTGGAAATACTACCCTTGTTTTGTTGGGTAACAATTTTGGTTTAAAGAGGCATTTCTTTCAATTTCTTCTAAACACTTTAACTCATGAAAACATTTACTTCAATTTAACGACACAAAGGGATTTGCAAAGTAAACAAATGGTCGTAGGACTGATCTGTGCATTGCTTCAAACTGAAGAAGATTCGAAAAAGTTATTACTGGAATGTCAAGAATCCATTTTAAATTATTTTAAAACCCTTTTAGAAAATGCGGTTTTGTTTAAACTGTATACGAAAGAAAATTTTGACATAAATGAAATTCAACATCTCTTTGGATTTTTTATGGTAATACAATTGATGGTAGATATCGTAGACAAAAACACAATACATTATTATGAACCTTTGATCGAAAATTTGCAAATCATTTCGAACAAATCGAAATGTACCGAATTAAAAACAATAGCGACGGATATTCTTTTGGTTTTGAATAATTTCCAATATAATAAAAAGAATTTGAAGAAAGATGCTAAGGAAATTACAAACTTTGAAAAGGCGTTGCAGGATGTATTTGATCCTTTATTACCAATTAGAGGCCACGGACTTTTGTCGTTAGCGAAACTTTTAGAACAAAAAGACGAAGAAACTATGAAGAAGAAACAGTACTTGTTAAACATCTTCCAGGTACGCACTTTTCGTTTTTTTATTATAGGTACTTTTATTATTGATGTTTTTGTATACATCTGCTAGAGTTGTAAACATAAACAATATCACCCACATTAAATGGCATACATTTCCAATAATGAATATGTTACTATTATTTTTTTATAATTAAGTATTAATTAATTATTACTGATGCTTGTTGTTAGATCTTCATAAGTTAAGTTAAATGTAACACTTAATTAGTTATAAGCATAGCCGTCTCTAGTTACAAGCCGTGCTGAAGGTTCACTTGGCAACACTGTGGGAGTCCTAGGATTTCCCAGTTAATGTTTATTTCTTAACAAAATGCCTCGTCGTGGTTGTGTTCCCGGTTGCAATTCAAATTATAAATCATGTTCAAAATCTGGTGAGTATGAGTCTTTATTTTTATTCCCAAAAAATGATGAAATGCAAAAAAAATGGATAAATGCAATACCACGCGAAGATTGGACTCCATCAAAATATTCTGCAGTTTGCATATATCACTATAACGAAAATGACATTATAAAAACAGTAAAAAAAGTATCCACTGTCGGTAAAGTTTTCAATGTGCCTCTAACATATTCAAAATTACGAGAGAATGTTGAAACAGATATTTACAATGTTGAAAATTCTCCCTTACACATAAGTCGTCAGTTTATAGAAATTTTGAATTCCGATTATTTAATGAATTATGATTTAGATGACTCCTTAAAAATTTACATTTCAGAATATGCAGTTCATTCTGCTCGTAAAAAGGTAACTTGCGATAATTGTGTTTTGCTCATAATAAAAAATAAAGGCTTTTGCGTTGGAGATCTTTATTTTGATTATTTACAAAGGGGAGGATTTTTAGTTCCTACTGATGCCAGTACAGTTTTTTTTTCACATTTATGCCATTTTTGAAGAAATAAGTAATAACGAAAATCTGCACACTATTTGTACGGGCTGAACATCAAAAACAAATTTTAGGAAAATTAACTATTGAAAGGTATTAAAAACGATATTGTTTATTTAGAATTTTCAAAAGTATGTAGTTGATGAAAACATAATGATATACTCTTTCAAATTTTATCTTCTTTTGCTAATGTATTGATTACGTTAAAATTATAAATGATAGAAAGCAAGAGTCCCGCCACTCCAATTCAAATTCAGCTAACTGTAAGACTGCAAAAATACGCAAATTAGAAATGTTCAAATTGTAATTAGTTTTTGAAATGAAACTTCTTTACGCACGGTAAGGTAAGTTCGTTTCATGCGAGTTGCTATGTAACGAAATCATGCAACGGATGCCCCCACCTCTACTCGGCCACGTAGTCGAGTTCGTAGTGAGGATCGCTTGAGCCGTGAGCGCGCTTCAATGCAACGTTCGTTACAGGCAACTCCGGCACGTGTATTGTAAAATTTAAATTAATAGTGTACAAATAATACCATTAAACTACATAATTCCTTAACCCCTATCCCGGTATGTTTGTGTGTTTGAAGAAGTTTCACTTCGGTAACGTGTTGTATAATTACACGTTGTATTTTTTATTTCTAATGGGATGAGAAAAAAAATAAGGTAACGCATCTTGGCAATACTTCAATGGTTGTGTGGAAATTTGCCTTAATAAAATTACAATTATCGATATGACATTCATATTAGGTACCTATTAATGTTTACCTAATCTTTTCTATTGTGCTCTTAATACCTGCATATTGAAGTGTATTTTAAATAAGTGTTAGTTACTTAATAATTTGATTCGATTTTATCGTAATGGGTGTCTAAACATCATGTGTAGCGGCGTGTAGTAATAAGTAAGACTCGCAAAATAAGACTGTCACATTGAAGTAATGCGCTGTTGCCAAACTTCTCAGCACGGCTTGTAGTAGAGACGGCTATGTTAGATATAAGTAATCGAATTTTAAAGCCTTTTCTGACTAATAGGAGTATAAATCTGATTGTAATCGTTTTTCACAACCATTTTGAGTTTCGAATATTAGTAGCAATTACATACTCTACTTTTACAGGTTTTATTCAATATTTAGGTTGTTCTATGAATTTACTTTTCTTTCAGCAATTTTTGAAAGACGAAGACTCTTTTATTTATTTAAATGCGATTAGAGGCCTCGCAGCATTAGGTGATATCTTTCCAGACACCGTATTGGAAGTGTTATGTGAAGAATATGTTAATTACGATAAAGAGAGTAAAGCCGACGGTCATGAAATTCCAATAAAAATTGGAGAAACCTTAGTTCAAATTACAAGAACATTAGGTAATTAATTTTAGGGTATTTAGAAACATTTCAGATCCTTTTGAGTACCTAACCATAGAAATATTAAGTAGCTGTCAGTATATTCCAATTTATAGATATTTACTACTAGCCAGGGCCGGCCTGGCCCGGGTTGCAGGGGTGCAAATGACTCAAAAAATGTGAACAAAAAAAGAGAAATTAAAAAAAAACTTAATAAATTTTTAAAACAAGAGCAAAGACCCAAGCAAAAACAAACGCAAATTTCCTCCTAACTTCTTAAATTTATTTGAAAATGAGTGCTGTTAAGATTTGTGCACTTTTCCTTCTAAACCAGGCCATTTGGTTACATCGCACCCGGGCCAAAATCTTCATTTCGGCTCTTACTAGCTATAGCATTTCATAGTAACGGTACAGTTCGTGGTAAATATATATACAGATGACGATATATTGCCACTCACTTGATGTGAGCAAAACCACGATCCAGATCTGGTGATTTGGATAAATTGCCGACTAAGAACTTAATATTCTTCAATTATGTGAAATTTATCTAAAAATAATTCTTGTCTATTGAAATTTCAGTGTGGTAACTGATGGAGAAAGCCTAAAATTGTTTTTGTTTACTATAAGTAATTTGTAAGCCTTGTAAGATCAAAATTCTATAAATTATTATCTATGTGAGCTACGGTAAATGTTTGCTCAATTACTATTAAGTTTTGTATTAACAGGTAAAATGGCATCAAAACATAAATCCATTCTGCTGAATACTTTTCTTCATGGTGCGAAAAATGAAGACCATCTTCTAAGGGCTTCAAGTCTTTCAAATTTGGGGGCTGTATGCCAGGCTTTAAGATTTGGTGTAGGAACTATAATCACCGAAGTAAGAAATAATCTCGTAATTAAGATCATTGACACAATTAAATTTTTAGTCATAACTGAAAATCATTAGTTAATAACATTATTTTTTTTAAAGCCAGTAAAATCATAATATGAGGGCAAAAATAAAATGTTTTTATTTTGTCAGTCCGTAATTGTATTTTGCATGATATTTTCAGAAAGGCTTGAAAGTTGAAATGTTTCTGTTTTATATTTAACTGAGGTAACATAAACAATGGCAGCTTTACAGGGTGTTTCTGAAATAAGTAGCAAGCTTGCTGGATGTGATAGGGCACTATAAAACAAGAAAATGTAAATTCGAAAGTTCACCGTTTGCAAGAAAAACATATTTCAAAGTACAGACGAGGACCATTCCGGTGCTGATAGGATCACACAAGAAATTACGACAATTCAACCACCCTTTCAATCAGCTGGTAACAACGTCCTTTCCACCTTTATGGATTATATAGCCATACTTTGTCGCGTTCGGTAAACTCAGCAGAATTTGGCTCGTCGATCGTATCTAGATTCGAGAGTGTTTTACTAAAGTATCCGATGACTTTTCCATGTTTTCTTGTACTTAGGATAACATAACACCTAGTCCTACATTACTAGTATTGGCATCAACGATGAAGGGTTCGTTGAATTGTGGGTATGTTAAGATTGGGGCTCCAGAGAGTGTAATTTTCAGATGTTCAGATGCTTTTTGGCATTCGGATATCCATTGAAATGAAACTCCATCTTCTGTAAGTAGAGTAAGGTCGGTGAATGTAGAATACCATTTTTTTAAAAATTATAAACAAGTTTATTAAACATACTTCTGTAATCTTTTTATTCACGGTAATATCTGTAGTCAGCTAGTTATTTGTTTTTCCCGTCTAGGCGACGTAGCACATAATCTATACCTTTTAACAGACGAAATAATCAAAGTCAACAAATTCTCAGATTGTTAAAATGGGTAGGTAAAGTGGAATAGTCCTATAAGGTAATGTGGAATAGGATATTACCATGGAATTAACACGCCACCATTTTCAGTAAATAATTTCACCTACAACGAGAAAAATATTTTATTTGACTAACATTTTACATGATACAAAAAAAGAAGACTAAAAAAACAGGTAATCATAATATCTACTGGCAGAAATCACAAATATAAACTTCTCTTTCATTTCCTGCACACACTTCATGGCACCAGCCACTACACATTATGCATTGTATCCAAACCTCTCCTCTTGTATCTTCAGAAAATTTACCTGCACAAAAAATACATTCGGCATCTTCATTGGGAGTTAGGGAGGGGAAAATGGAATTGGTTATGTGGAATAGTCCACAATAGCAAACCTATTGATATTCCACAATACCCGCTTATAGACACGAAACTATGACCATATAGAAACTTGGATAAAGTTAATTTTATAGGGCTGTAATATCATACCTCACACTCTAAAACATTTACAGTAACTACACGCAGCACCACTATTTTTAAATCGGTCCAAACAAATGCGTAACAGTTAGCAGTATCACTACCCTACAAAATGTCAGCCACCTGCGAAATCATTTCTGATTAAACACAACGTCATCTATAACAAACATAGGATTACATAACACATTACTTCGAAATACATTAAGAGTAGTACCTAATACAGCAACTAGAATGTAGATGACACTTCTAGTTTTAGTGCAAAAATGGTATTCCACATTACCTGACCTATTCCACATTCACCGACTTTACTCTATATGTAGTGGTCGGGCTATATCGTCGAATCCTCGTATGAATCTTCAGTGGTAGGAGCAAAGCCCCAGAAAGCTTTGAAAAGTTCGTAACGGTCATTATTCCTTCTGGTTATGTCATGATATGGCCTAGGCATTTCATTTCTCGTCTAAACAGGATGCATTTCTTGGGACTTAGCTTCAGTATTGCAGCTGACAATTTCTTGAAGACTTCAATCACGTTTCTGAGGTGGTCGTCCAAAGTTCTACCTAGTATGATGATGTCGCCTAGGTAAACCAAACAGATTTTCCAGTTTAATCTTTGTAATACAGTGTCCATGAGTCTTTCGAATGTAGTCGGTGCAATGCACAATGCATAAGGCATCACATTGAACTGCAATAGATCATTTCCAGTTGTAAAGGCAGTCTTCTTCTTATCCTGTGGATGCTTATCCACTTTTCAAATCAAGAATAGAGAACCATTTAGCTCCAGCTGGACTATGTAGTGTGTCGTCGATTCGAGGTAATGGGTAGCTGTACTTCAGCGTTACGTCATTCAACTTCCCGTAGTCCACACAGAATCTCGTGGAACCATCCTTCCCATGAACTTTGAGATAGTTCTATTACCCCTTGCTTATGCATGTCTTTTATGATAATATTGACTTTCTCTTGTTGCGCCCAAGGAACTCTTCTCTAGGTGGTTGATTGATGGGCCTTATTGTTCCAGTGTCAATGTGGTGGTATGCTAAGTCCTAACAAAATCTTGATCTGACAGGACAAAGACGTGTTTAAAATGGCCAAGAAATTCTTCCAATTGTTTAACTTGGTGCTTGTTGAGATGGTTACCTGACCGTTGCACCAGTTCTGAGAAATTTGCTGGAAGTGCTGTCGGTTTCTTCTTGGGTTCTTCTTCTCAGTCACAGTGGTGGATATTTCAGCTACCGGTTAATATACACCCAACTCTGTGCCTTCGATCGTAGATCTTTCATTCGAAGTCTTTCAAATTGGCTATTCTAACTGGCATCGATGATGTTCCACTTCTTACGAGTGTATAATGCTCTCGGAACGACTTGGCAATACTCGATTCCTTTATGATTACCTTATAGACGGCAAACTTCATCTTATGGTTTGACATTACTATCTCTTCTCCATCGATTGCGCATTGTAGAAGTGCTCAGATTTAAGTCAATTCCATGTTCTTGAAGCAGGTCTAATCCAAAGATGATATCATCTGCTATGTCGGTTACCAATACGCAACTGGATAAGATCGCATTTCCAACTCTAATTTCCACATTGCATTCTCTATGGACTGGTAAAGTCTCACCAGTAGTTGTAATTAAGATCAGTCTTCTGGTCAAAAGTCGAATTCGTCATTCCGATACCACATCAGGTCGAACAATGGTGTTGGATGCTCCTGTGTCAAGAACCGTTATAATATTGTGCTGATTTATGGGCTCTTCTATGAATAACGAGTTAGCACCGTCCAGCTTTGAAATGGTGACTTCTTCGGGGACTCGGTGAGGGTGAGGCAACTTGCGCACCATAAAGTTGGCTGATCTTAGTTTTCCGACTGCCGTGTTTTGTTTGAGGGACACTCTCGACTTATGAGCCCTGGTTTTCCGCAATTCTAGCACTGGTTGGCTGCTTCAAACTCTAAGGCGTGCGACGGTGTTTCTCTTAGAGTCTTGTGGCTTATTAATCTAAGGACTTGCTGTAGTTCACAGTCCCTGACTCCGTCGATAAATGTTTGTACTGTCAGTTGGTTCATGAATTCTTGAGGGGCAGAGGAGTAGGTTAATCTTACGAGGAGATTTATATTGTGCTCAAATTGTTGTTATTTCTTTGGTTACGGCTTTTCTGATGCGTGTGATGTATCTGCAGTAGATGTTTATCTCCGTACCTCATTTCTAGGCGATTGACAAGATGGTGGAAGTAGTCATATTGTTGGGACTCTTGGCGGAATATATCTAGCGCCTCTCCTCATAAAGAAATGATTAGTGCTGTTACTTTTTCTGAATCACTCCAGGAATTTGTCTCCGCCGCTGCTCTAAACTGATTCGTGTAAAAAAAAACGAGATCTTCCCATCAAAAGGTGTAATTTTTGATGATTTTACAGCGGATGTTCAGGTCTTGAAGTAGAAGGTAGTCTTAGCCTTTCAAGTTCTTACTTGTTCTCTTATTTCTTGTTACTTGTCTCATTTCTTCTATTATGATTTCCCTTCGATCGTAACTGACATGAAATATTTCGATTTCTTCTAAAAGCTTCGACGGAACTCTTTGATAACGTTGGATTTGTTCTCCTTTCTTTAAGAGCTTTTCAACTATGTATGGTTTGTATTATTAATTAATTATCAATTCACCACTATATAAACACTTTATCATGTCTTCACCCTTTCTTCTCTTTCTATCACCTCGAACTCTCACCCGTACTGATTCTACTCGATCTCGCTACGACTCCTTTATCTTGGCTGGTGCGTAGTCCAGATCTAAATCCATTTGACTTCTTGACTTGATTGTGCGGGGTTGTGTAAAGCTGCGCAGTTGAAAAGCCAATGCAGAACGTTAATGATTTGCACGACCGTGTGATGATTGCTGCAAATGAAAGAAATGCTTAACTTTTTTGCGCGTCATAAAATAATTTTGGTAGACGCCTTGAGGTCTATCTTTTAGCATGGGGTTCGAATATTGAACAAACTTTATGGGGCACATAAAAAAGGTGATAATATTTCAGTGGTGGTGATTTATCGATATAGCTGCTTAGTTCCTATCGCAATTTCACTGTATGTTGCCAAGTGACGCCCAGGACCAGCTTCTTTTGGTTTTCTTAGAAATTGTTGAAGGGTTACTGCTTTACACACGGTAGGGTAAGTTCATTTCATGCGAGTTGCTATGTAACGAAATCATGCAACGGATGTCGCCCCCTCTACTCGGCCACGTAGTCGAGTTCGTAGTAGGGATCGCTTGAGCCGTGAGCGCGCTTCAATGCAACGTTCGTTACAGGCAACTCCGGCATGTATAGTGTAAAATATAAATTCATAGTGTACAAATAATACCATTAAACCAATTCCTTAACCCCTATCCTGGTATGTTTGTGTGTTTGAAGAAGTTTCACTTCAGTAGCGTGTTGTATAATTACATGTTGTATTTTTTTTGTACCTTGCGATTCCCGATTCCCTATTGAATTTGATTAACACCCGTTAAAGCTTGCTACTTATTTCTGAAACACTCTGTATACGGACACATGCAAATGTAGTAATCTATGAAATAGTGGTGATAACGTTGTTGGTTTATGCTTTAAAACTCGAACTTTATCGACTTTTTTAGTAAACGAGTATATCGTTTTCTACCTTTTTAGTAAATTAGTAAAAACTAAGAATCTTATTTTTAGATATTAAAAAAAAAATATCAGGAGGTAAGCTTTGTAAATTCATATGAAAAATACACTCCCCGATATACTACTATAGTTAACCCAAAAATATAAATTTTTAAAAAACTTTCTAAATATTAAGGAGTAATTTATGTACAAACGGGCAGAGTAGAAACCTTTTTTCTGTCTGAAGGAAGCATTTTATTCTTTTGTTAATATGACAACTGTTTTAATGAAAATAGAATCTGCGTTTTGGTATTATTGCTTAAGACAATGAAATCAATAAATTCTATACAGCTACCATCAGTGTAGCGATAGGTCTTCTGGTGTGAACAAAATAATTTCTTTTCTTGTTTTCCATCTTTGCAAGAAGCTTTTGATTAGTATGTGTATGTATTTTGCAGGTACTAACTTGTGTCCACGGTGTCATTACTACTGACAAAGCACCAGAACCTAGAAGAGCAGCCGTCCATGTTTTACGTCAAATTTTTGTTGGTCTTGGCAAGGAAATGATACTTATTTTGAAAGACGAAATTCTCTTTATCTATAGATCTTTGAAAAACATTTATCAAAATGATGTTGACGACGTTGTCAGACTTCAAGCTCAACTATGCTTAGAAGAATTAAATGCCAACATGATGGAATTCATTTTTCCGCAACCTCAGTTACATTCCGAAAAGAAAGTAATCGAATTAAAATAAATTGGAATGGAATACCGTTATCCTTACAGTGAAAACTATTAAACAGTAACGCGCTTTTCTCCTTACTTTTCTTGTGTAGAAGTTGCGGGGTACAGGGAGTTCTGTCTATCGTAGCGGTATAGACGTGACTATTGCTGGTCAGATGTGCATGGAGTTACTTTCTCTTTTATTCATTCTTGTACATTATTTAACCATCTTGGCGTTAGGCCAGTCAAATGGTAGGTTAACTTTTTGGATAAGTAACCAGTTTTTTGAATATGTGTGTGAGTAGTACTAAGTATAAAATTGTGTTTACGCGGTCGCACCCCCCCCCCTCTTCCAACCGCCACGTTGATGAATGAGTGTAATAGATTTTTAAAATATATTTGTAATCGTAAATTATGATTAAATATATTTTTGTAGCTAATTAAGTCATCTATAAATGTTATTAATTTATATTTCATGTAACATTAGTAATAAACATCCCCTTCGTGTTCAAAAAGCAATAAATTACTGACCTACCTTCTTTTTCTCGGCCGTTTGAATAGCCTACGTTTGACTTTATGTATTTGTAACGACAAACTTTTTTGCAATGTTTTATTATTAATTGTTTTATTATCATTAAGGCTAATGTTACTAATAATAAATTATTATGTTTGTATGTATGTTGTTTATTTTTTATTATTATTTCATTCAATCCCGATAAATTAAACGCCAATAGCAAGTGAGCGCGAAAGTGTACGAACAGGAGCGGACTGGTACTATGAAAGAGCTCAGGAATTCTAGGAGTCAAAGTAAAGTCTAAAAAAAAAGCTTAACGCTGATTGTTTGTTTATGTATTAAATACTACCTTTTCTTCGCTGCTTCGATCGCAGAAATTAATATTGTTTCTCCATAACACCTTTTAACTCCCAATTCACCCTTACAACGTTTTAATTTTATGTAATGTC
>NW_020439008.1:160853-162128 GCF_000699045.2 Agrilus planipennis | reverse complement strand
TCGAAATACTCACTGCACTATCTTAGATTTCAAATACAAACGTAGCAACAACATTTCATCCTTAAGGGTTGATTTTTAAAAATTGCCAAAACACGTATTTGCTCGCAGAAATTAATATTGTTTCTCCTTAACACCTTTTAACTCCCAATTCACCCTTACAACGTTTTAATTTTATGTAATGTCGCCATCTTAGATTTCATATACAAACGTAGCAACAACATTTCATCCTTAAGGGTTGATTTTTAAAAATTGCCAAAACACGAATTTGTTTAATTTCAACAATGAGCAACCTTCATGTAAATCCGAATACAAATAAAATATACCCTATGAAAACGTTGCAACCTCCTTTCATTTGATTAATAATATCAAACANTAATATTGTTTCTCCATAATACCTTTTAACTCCCAATTCACCCTTACAACGTTTTAATTTTATGTAATGTCGCCATCTTAGATTTCAAATACAAACGTAGCAACATTTCATCCTTAAGGGTTAATTTTTAAAAATTGCCAAAACAGGTATTTGCTTAATTTCAACAATGAGCAACCTTCGAGTAAATCCGAATACAAATAATATACAACCCATGGAAACGTTGCAACCACTTTTCATTTGATTAATAATATCAAACAGCATATATACGAAATTTCAAGTAAATTCAACCACAAATATCACAAACAAAAATTGCAACACCTTTTTACCCCTTCCCCTCTTTGGAGGTTGAATTTTTTAAATTGTCGAGATAAGTCTTTCAGAAATAAATAAGAGACCATTAAAACCAAGTTTCTAGTAAATCTGACCACAAATAATATACGTTCCATTTAAACATTGCAACTCCTCTTCATCACTCATCCACCCCAACAGAGATTGAATTTTTTAACCAGTTTCAAGTAAATCGGACCAAAAACTAACATGCAATCTTTGCAAACCCCTTTCAGCTTCCTAAAGAGGTAGAATTTTGTAAAATGTTGAAATAGGTATATATGTCACTAATTTTATATGAAAAAGCATTAAAGCCAAGTTTCAGGGTAGCACTATATATAAAACACCATACGTAACCATAGACAAAATTACGTTTTTAGCTGTCAGTTGCGATTTGTTATTTTATATCAGTTGCGTTTTGTTATACCACGTTTTTTTTTTTCCATGGGAACGGGATAAAATGTATTCTATGTCCGTCTCCTGGTTCCACGCTACCTCCCCACCAATTTTCAGCCAAATTGGTTCAGCCGTTCTTGAATTATAATAGTGTAACTAAAACGACTTTCTTTTACATA
>NW_020439008.1:154560-156876 GCF_000699045.2 Agrilus planipennis | reverse complement strand
CACCATATTCTCCAGACCTGGCACCATCGGATTATTATTTGTTCCGGTCACTCCAAAATTTTTTAGACGGTAAAACCTTCACCTCAAATGAGGAGGTCAAAAACCTCCTCGATCAGTTTTTTGCCAGCAAAGACCAAAAATTTTATGAGCGTGGAATTATGCTACTACCAGAAAGATGGCAAAAGGTGTTGGACCAGAACGGTCAATATATAATTTAATAAAGTATTTGTTTATTATACGAAAACTGTCTTTCATTTCCACAAAAAAAAACGAAATGACTTTCCGAACAACCCTATATATGTCAAATATTAAAAACTAGCTTTTTCCCGCGGTTTCGCTCGCAGAAATTAATATTGTTTCTCTATAAAACCATTTAACTCCCAATTCACCCTTACAACGTTTTAATATTATGTAATGTCGCCACCTTAGATTTCAAATACAAACGTAGCAACACCATTTCATCCTTAAGGGTTGATTTTTAAAAACTGCCAAAACACGTATTTGCTTAATTTCAACAATGAGCAACCTTCGAGTAAATCCGAGTACAAATAAAATATACCCCATGGAAACGTTGCAACCTCCTTTCATTTGATTAATAATATCAAACAGCATATATACGAAATTTCAAGTAAATTCAACCACAAATAAAGTATGTCCCAAACAAAAATTACAACACCTTTTTAACCCCCTCCCCTTTGGGGATTGAATTTTAAAAAATGTCGAGATAGGTCTTTTAGAAATTGAATAAGAGACCATTAAGACCTAGTTTCAAGTAAATCTGGTCACAAATAATATATGTTCCATTTAAACATTACTACTCCTCTTCAGCACTCATCCCCCCCAACAGAGATTGAATTTTTTAACCAGTTTCAAATAAATCGGACCAAAAACAAAATGCAATTTTTGCAAAACCCTTTCAGCTTCCTAAAGAGGTAGAATTTTGTAAAATATTGAAATAGGTATGTATGTCACTAATTTTATATGAAAAAGCATTAAAGCCAAGTTTCAGGTACATCTGACTATAGATAAAACACCATACTTAACCATAGACAATTTTACGTTTAGCTGTCAGTTGCGTTTTGTTATTCCATGTAAGTTGCGTTTTGTTACACCATTTTTAACAAATGAACGGCTAGACCGATGTTTTGACTGATAAATTTTTCATTTTACTGTCAGTTACGTTTTCTTATACCACATTTTTTTTTCACGGAAACGGGATAAAAAGTATCCTGTTTCATCGACTTTTTTAGTAAACGAGTATATCGTTTTCTACCTTTTTAGTAAATTAGTAAAAACTAAGAATCTTATTTTTAGATATTAAAAAAAAAATATCAGGAGGTAAGCTTTGTAAATTCATATGAAAAATACACTCCCCGATATACTACTATAGTTAACCCAAAAATATAAATTTTTAAAAAACTTTCTAAATATTAAGGAGTAATTTATGTACAAACGGGCAGAGTAGAAACCTTTTTTCTGTCTGAAGGAAGCATTTTATTCTTTTGTTAATATGACTCAACTGTTTTAATGAAAATAGAATCTGCGTTTTGGTATTATTGCTTAAGACAATGAAATCAATAAATTCTATACAGCTACCATCAGTGTAGCGATAGGTCTTCTGGTGTGAACAAAATAATTTCTTTTCTTGTTTTCCATCTTTGCAAGAAGCTTTTGATTAGTATGTGTATGTATTTTGCAGGTACTAACTTGTGTCCACGGTGTCATTACTACTGACAAAGCACCAGAACCTAGAAGAGCAGCCGTCCATGTTTTACGTCAAATTTTTGTTGGTCTTGGCAAGGAAATGATACTTATTTTGAAAGACGAAATTCTCTTTATCTATAGATCTTTGAAAAACATTTATCAAAATGATGTTGACGACGTTGTCAGACTTCAAGCTCAACTATGCTTAGAAGAATTAAATGCCAACATGATGGAATTCATTTTTCCGCAACCTCAGTTACATTCCGAAAAGAAAGTAATCGAATTAAAATAAATTGGAATGGAATACCGTTATCCTTACAGTGAAAACTATTAAACAGTAACGCGCTTTTCTCCTTACTTTTCTTGTGTAGAAGTTGCGGGGTACAGGGAGTTCTGTCTATCGTAGCGGTATAGACGTGACTATTGCTGGTCAGATGTGCATGGAGTTACTTTCTCTTTTATTCATTCTTGTACATTATTTAACCATCTTGGCGTTAGGCCAGTCAAATGGTAGGTTAACTTTTTGGATAAGTAACCAGTTTTTTGAATATGTGTGTGAGTAGTACTAAGTATAAAATTGTGTTTACGCGGTCGCACCCCCCCCCCTCTTCC